>NW_007578730.1:128862-163681 GCF_000690725.1 Stegastes partitus
CGTTCTGATTCCAAGAAAAATCCATGTTGACAAGGTTAAAGACTTGATTTTCATTCAACAGGATCTTTAAAATTTAACCAGAACTCGGAGGCTTAAACCACAGTCCTTCTTGGTGGGTGTTCGGATGTTTTTGTTGTGAGATAAGACGGGATAATTCCTTTTTGAAAAGTGGGGAACAACATAGGAAACAGAAAAACAAGACAAAGGGGAAATTCTCAACACAACTTTTGCAAGCAGCTTCTTGTTTAGTATTTTATGTAGTATTTACTTTTCCAGGCAACAACTTCAAGCATAGAAAAGAAAAAAATTAAATCGGTGTGTTTTGAAGGCATCACGCAAAACAGTTTACAGCAAGGCCATCCTTTTTTCTCCAAATCCCCCCAAGCAGCAACGGTAAAGTTAACATAATCCATAAAGCCACACTAACCACATCTAGGAGAAATATTCAGATTATATAAATCAGTATTATCTTCTCCCTACAGTCACGCTAAGGCTCAACTGTGCACTCATGGTAGCAACGCTCACACACTGATGCTTAACTGGCAGAGTGTTTACAATGAACTCTGTCTGAGTTTGATATTTTATGTGATCACAGAATGCAGCCTACAACTAAGGGTGAATATCATTGGTTCTAATAATAATACATTTGTTTTATAGAGCGCTTTTTAAGAAACTCAAAGACGCTTTACCCAAAAAAGAAAGGAAAAAAAAAACACAGGACAGTGAAGTATTGAGATAGGATAGAAAGGAGTATGGTCAAGGGGGAAATGCCAGTTTAAACAGGTGGGTTTTGAGCTGCGATTTGAAGGTCTGGAGAGAGTCTGATTGTCTAATGTGCAGAGGGAGGGACTTCCAGAGGGCGTGGGTGGCAGCAGCAAAGGCTCTGTTCCCCAAGGTCCAATGCTTGGGTCTGACGATGGGGGTTCTGCAGGTACCTGGTCAAAACCTAAATATTTGATAGTTTTATGATGTGGACTGATGACAGTGCAAGATGAAAAGTCAGTCAACGGAAAGATTAAGCAAGATCAAATCTTAATTTTTTAATTTAGTTTTTAGGTTTACAGTTGATGGATAAATAATGCTGAATAGTAAACTTTACACGTTGTGGTTTTCCTCAGTACTATAACCTGACACGAAGAGGTTTTGTTAGGAGTTGCTGCAACACTGACATTTTCTAAAACTGATTCACACCTTATTATACACCAGCATTTGTGGGCAAATACAGTTTTCTTTTAAATAAACATGCAGTTGCTGAATTTAAGGCATTTGTTTAAATTATTGCTACACTTATTGTCTTGCAGTATGTAATTGTTAAACAAAGTTCATAAGGTGTTTACTAATGAAAGTGAACTAACATTGCTCCGGTCTTGACAGCTGATGATGTATGGGTTTGGGACAAGGTGAACTCCATTTGTTTCTCCATGCGTGCTGCAGCCTCTCAGAGCAGTCTTGTTCAGTTTATGGTCATGGATGAATGGAGAAAGTGAACATGGGCGGTAATTAAGGCCCCGGCTTATTGAATTTCACACTTTTCAAATTTAGATTTATCACCCAGTAGAAGGTGGCTTTGCCGCCTGCCTTGCCTCATTGTGAGGACGTTGAACCAACAAACAGTGATTAGCACGTAGAATAACTTTTCTAATTAGCCTTGAAGCACATATTTGGAAATGAATCTCAACAACCTCTTGCTCTGAGTAGTTTCAGAGCCCAATTAAACGTGTAACTTTTTGTTGTTAACATGCATTTTCCACCTGCCACCAACAACAAACAATAAGGGATTTGTGTCTTTTTTTTTTCATAATAGATAATTGCTGTATTTTAAAATGTCCAGTCAGTAACCCGACCAACGGCATTGCCATGGAGACTGTAATTATGTGCATCCTGATGTGAGGGGTGGAAATAGACATGAAGAAAGGGGGTGACGTTGTAAAGCATGTCAGTGAATATCAGAGCTTGCGCCCTGCAGTAAATAATGACTCCACTGCCGCACTCTGTCTCCTGCTGAAACCTCGCTGGTCTCTCAGAGAGAGTTGCCAAGGAAACAGTGAATGAAATAAATCTACAGTTTCATGTCTTGAAGAAGCACGACAGGAGGCCAGGACCGATGGGTTTACAGAGCAAATATTCAAATCTGAAAATATTTGTGTCCTGCATACGTGTACACATTCAGAAGAGTGGGTGGGTGGAAATGACGCCGTGGGGCATTCATCAGGCAAATAAAACGAGGGGCCGTTTGTGCGATGTCATGGTGCTGAGCAACAGAATAAAAAACTGTGATGAAAAAGCAATTACGAGCACATTTTGAAGTCACTATTTTCCCCTGAAGTCTTACCTTAAGAGTTGTTGTTCTTCCAGTAGCAGCAAAATCAAGTTCTGAGAAACTTCTTGCAGACACAAACACCCCTCCTCCAAAAAAACCAGCAGCGACAAACTCAGCCTTGTTAGCATCTCGTTTGTGTTCAGTCGGTATATCTGTCAGTTATCTGGCTCGTGTTGTTTTACGTCCATGTTTCTAATTGACAAGTTGAAAGCTATTGCCCCCCTGTCCTTAATCCTCCCAGCCAGCGTTAATTAAGCATCCCTCCCCTCTTCTAATTAACAGAGCATTACGAGAACAACAAAATAAATCAGCACTCTGCATACATCCACATGATAATGTATTCCAAAGTATTTATCAGGCAACACAATTCTCCTCTCTCTCTCTCTCGTGTAATTAGACATTGATCAAAGTATTTCTTGATGTGATAAGATGCAAAATAAAAAAGATTTACTGTATAAATTATCAGCAAAATAAATGCAATTCTGCACCAGAGTTAGTCAATAAGATGAAGAACGTGAAAGAATCCCGAGGAAGACTAAATTTAGGTTATAAAGCGCTGAGTGAAGTATGAACCTTTCAGGACTTATTTTTGATGTGTTTTTGTGGCCTCTGGTGTTGCATCAAAGTATTTGGAGTCTGTCACAAACTATTTTCTACTGGTGGACTTTTGGTTTTGAAGAATGGCTATTTGTGGCAACCAGCGCCGCAGTGATCAAAGGCAGAAGCTCCTTCCATCCTTCACTGAGATGATAGTTCTGCTGGATCACATTTGTAATTTGAGCATTTGCGTAGGTGGTTCATTCTCAGACGCACAAACATGAAGACACACACTCCTTTTCAAAGCTTCTGCTTCAACAGCTGTAGATTTTAAGCCTTTAACAGTGTGATGACAGCAGTGCCGCTTTTTGTCATCCACCCACCTCTTCATGTGGCGCGCCCTGAGCAGCCGACCTGTTTTGTCACTCAGACCTCTGTAATGATGTACTGAGAGGAGATAGTGTGATTGTCTTTGTGTGATGACTGTGTGTGTGTTTGTGTGTGTGTGTGTGTGCTGCAGGCCTTTACAGTGTGACTGTTTGTGTGTTTGGCATATGTTCAGCATGTATACATGTTTGTTCTTTGCACACCGATGTTGCCGCCTTGCTTCCTTCAATTACTCACTTACAACTTGCCAGCAAATTCCCAAGTTCATCTATAATGGATCAAGGGCTGTTCTAGCTGCTCGTACTGGATCACCTCAGTAAGCAGGCCTCAAACAGCCCGGCATGTCCTGGCACTTGTCCCAGCGAGAAGAATGGGGACCCCGATGACATGGATGGGGAGCTGAGGCAGCGCCGAGCTGCTCAAATATTGATCAGTGGAGCTGTCTTTGAGCTGGTTAGTCTCAGCCAGTCAGTCGCCCGCGGGAATCGGTGGTGGGTGGAAAAAGGCTGCAACAACAAAGAGAGAAAGAACTCACAGGCTTGTCCACATTCCACCAGCAGATGCGGCTGCTTCTATCACAGCAGAAAGTCCTCGGAGAGCCAAAGAGAAGAGAGCATCACCTTTGTATTGACGTTCTGTTCAGCTCTGCTGGATGGCGAGTCCCTGAGGATGGACCTGGGGTGGATGGTTGATCAGTGAGGGTCAAAAGGCCACACAAGAGCCGTTTTGTCCGATTTCAGAGTTGTCATACAAAATGCCATATAGACATTGATATATCAAAGTTTCCACAGCAATCAAATGAGAAAGAATCACAGAGACGTTCAAAGTTTTCTTTGTCTAGCTCAAAGTCTAAATGTGTGTGTTTAATTTGTAGATAAAAAGCTTGGGTGGAAGCACCAGAAATATCACAAAAAAAATGTTTATGTAGTTGCAGAGATGGAGAAGTTTGCATTATTATTGTTTGAATCCTAACAGTGCTTCTGTCACATTAGGTTTCAGGCTCTTCTACGACAGACAGAGCATTCATTTCATGCTGCACAACACCATTACATGCTTTCACTCAACCAGACAGCCAAAAAGAGTCTGAGTGTCCTGGTTGCACATCCCCCAGTACGAATCCAGGTCCCTGTCTGTCACCATTAAGTCTGAGAAAAACACCACAGGACACAGAAGGAAATAAAGTGACAAATTCACTCACAAATGCCAACTTAGTTGGAAAGTAGCAGTGAAATGCCATGATGTATCAGTCACCACCGCTTGATTAACTGTGTAATCGCATATACACTTTGACATATGCACATAAAGGAGGTAAGCGCATTTTTATTTTGTAAGGGTTTTAGAAACTTGAGTAAAACTTAGGATTTAATGGGAACTTGGCTTCTTATCAGCTTCTCACAGCAGTTTTGTAGCACTTCATTTCTCCAAATGACTTCTTTTATGCCAAACAAAGTCATTAAAACTCTGCCAAATCACATCATTTCTCCGCTTTTCAGCATTCAGGACCTTTGTGTCTTCGCTATCTGAGAGATCAGTGGACTAACTAGCAGGTGCAGATCAATCCACAGATTCTTTCTTTTGGGGAGGAATGAGGGCTCATAAGAGATCAAAGTTCTGTCAGACATGAAAGTTGAGCCATGCTCCATGGTGCTGAATATTCAAAATATAATTTCTTTGGCACTGCAACTCACCTGGCCAAGTCCATAATTAAACTGAACTTTTTGATGAGCTCTAACTTTTACTTCACCTAGGTAGGCTGTCCAGATGCCAAAGCCAATCTCACTCTGACTCCTATCCATACTCTCAGATCCTATTTGGATGACTGCCACTGATTCCCTGCACGTCAACACAGCATCAGGTGCGTGGTTGTATTTCGACTCATCCCTTGCCCAACTTGAATTTTCATCCCCATGACTGCAGGCTTCTGAGTGGCGACGGCTGGCCGAACATCGCCGCCCTGCCAGAATCCTGACACAGGCTGCAGATGCACAGAGTGACACAGGGTCCCCTCACCCCTCTGGCACGGGTCCCTGCCCGGCCATCTGCTGCCTCCAGAGCAGGTGCCAGTCACTCATCACACCCGCCCACACGCCTGCAAGACGCGACCCTCCACTGAGGCCTTCGACCGGCTTCTTCGGGAGCTCCCGCTCGCACCTCCTCGCCTGCCCTTCGCCAACAGTGAGCGATCTGCTGCCCAGGACCGAACCCGAGGGACGTCCGCGAGCCAACACGCCGTAGTTGTTTATAATCAGTTCACATACGCAATGTGAAGTTAGTCACTTGGCATGTGCAGAACAAACAGGAATGTTCGGAGCGAGTGAGGCTCGCCGAGACAGATTGTTTGAGAGAAAGAGGAATGTCAGGGGAGAGTGCAACCAGGCAACCAGCGACTTTGTCTTGTCTGTTCAGAGCAAACTGTTGAAGAGGATGTGCCGGCTGGCCAGACGAGCCCATGTAGAAACCCTCATCAATCCTTCCTCTGTCAATCAATGTTGGGCTGAAAGAAATCTCCCGGTCGAAGCAGCTGGGAGCAGAAGATGAAGGCGCTGATTTGACTGATGACATTTCAGTGGACATTAGCGCTTTAGCCGCTTTTCAGTGAAGTCCATCAATATGGCCGCCTCCTTCTTATAGACAGGCAGTACTTTTCTCCAGCCCTAATTTTTTCTGTCTTTCATTTCATTAACTCAGATGTCAGCTGAAATGAGCAGCTGTTATTTGCTTGTTTGCCTGCTGACACCGCTTTGACATGGACAATATATCAGAGCGGCATAATCTCTGCCCATCTGACTCACTTCTTTTTGAAAGGAGACGCAGCTCAAGATTTGACAGAAGTTGCTACTAAATCCATTACTCCAGCTGCTTGTCACTGGCTCAGGAAGTGCAGAAAACATGAAATAAAAGGCTACAAAAAAACGCAGTTTTCAACATGATACTTACATTTTAATTTCTGAAGGTCTTTCTGAAAGCTGATCACATGCTGTACCACTTCTGTTTTTCACTCAAGTGCTTTCATTAAGGACACTTGCTTAGAAGTCTTCCAGCCACATCAAGCCTTCCATACAAACTAATTTGAAGGCAGTTTGTGAAGTCGGGCTGTCTCTCACACTCGGTGGCGTGTTTTGGGGGTTGCGGGGAAGAGGTTGACACAAAGACAGATGTTGTTTGGGATATGTAAACGGTGGAGTTGTTTAAGGGGTGAGCAGGAATTCCAAAATGATAAATGTGTGTCAGTAAAGCATAGGATCCCTCACACAGAAGTTTTCCTCATGAGCGCGAGGCTTTCTGCGGTCTTCAAAGAGGCGAACCGTGCCCGACAGCACGTTCTGCAAACCGCAGCGGCTCTTATCTGGGAAGTCCTAAGCACTTCCAGAGGTCCTATCTGCTTTGTTGTCGTGGATTTAATCATAAACCGGTGAACGTCCTTGCGGCTGACAGTGATTCAAGCTCTAAACGAGTGGCAGTTTTTTCTGCTCAGGACCTTTAGTCTCGTGCTGCCGCATTATTATGAAACGCTTCTGAAAATGGACTCGGCAAATGAGCATCATGAAGCCTTTGAAAAGCTTCACTGCACACACATGCACAGATGTAGATGCCTCCCCCACCGCGCTCAGCAGGAAACCCAGCGAGATACCAGCATTCCAGCTCCCATTACTATCTTCATCTTTCTGCTGCTCTAACACCCTGTGTATCTAACCCGCTCTCCACAGATAAAGAGAAAGGGACCGTATGCACACTCGCACACACATACCAACACGCCGATAAATGTCACAGCACTCCCCATCCTCCCCCTCTTAGATAAAGATGAAAGCCCCTAAGAAAATATAACAGGGGGACTCATTTGTTGTGTTTGATAGCATCGGCATGGAGAGGACAATAGAGATGCACAAGGAGGGCTCAGGAGGAGCATTCACGGCAAACGCATTACTTCAGAGGGGGCACAAACACATCACTTGATTCATCACGCCAGCGCCGTCTCTGCTTCCGAGCTCTTGAGTCGGAGTTAAAATGTAATCTTGGTAAAGTTTGGATGGGTTTTTTTGAGCCGTTGAGAAAACACTCGACCAACTTGGTAATGCGGAACAGTCAGGGTGAATTACAGAATTTGCAGATCAAGAAGTTGGTTCAAGTCAGATGTGAGATGGAGGCGTTTTGAAAGTTCACATCAGTTTGCCATTACTTTACCTGAAGAGTGAGATAAAATATTTGATCCACTGCTTCGGTTGAACACCACCACAGTGTGGGCAAGGTTAAAACTGTTGTTTTTTTTTCCCGGTTTCTTTCATTTTTGGAAATGTCAGACAAAGAAAAAAATAATGACCTAATGGAGAAGCTTAAGCAATCATACAGTGCAGTGAGGAGGTGGCAGGTGTTTTCCTGTGTTCAGGACTCACAGCTGATTTATTACTCTCTTAATAAAAGCTCTTAACACGAAATCTGAAGGAAACAAACAAAAAGCAGAGGTTTGTGTAGTCCAAAAGCTTCATGAATCACGCTGACTCAGAGCCCACCCCCACCTCCCACACCCCCATGGGTAGTTTATTGAGCGCTAGGCTATTACACACAGTGGACACGGTGAAGGGCAGCGTTTTTGCAAGTCGGCCAAGTTGTTATCTTATCAAATGTGATTTGTGTGTTTGCGTCTGGTGGAACTTATTAAAAGCTGCGAGGTCTTAATTAAAAGTGAGGAACAAAAAACTGGACGCAGACTGCAGGTGTTCACATGAGGATAGGCTTTTGTTTTTATTTTAAATCTTAGAAATCTTCCATCCCATTGAGAATTAGGATTTTTTTTTTTTACAACCACCATGTTTAACATAAAAATCACATAATAACATAAAGAAACCAGCACTTAGCCATACATTATCTTTAGCCTGTTTGTCGATAAACCTTGCAATATGTTTCAATATTAGGATTGCAGTTATATACATCACACAGCTCTAATAGACTGAATGCATGCTGAAGGGGACACATGAATAACTGTGTTTAAGTCTTATGGTAAAAAAATGATCACGATAAAATGTTTAATTTCAGTCTATGTCAGTAATTATTGACCAATTTCAATGAAGACCAGTAGAACAAAATGTCTAATAATCAAGGTACGGAAGCGACAGCATCAATGTTGCCACACCAATGAAAAGTTCACAAGGATAAAGATCAATAAGGATAAAGGAATGTTCTCACCTTGGACGAACAGGGTGAGGCCATCACACCATGCTGAGGTTAAATTTGGGACTGACTGGATTGGACCAGGTATCACTGGACAGGGATCTCACACCGCAGCGTCACGTCCATCAGACCTTGGAGCAGGCCGCCAGGTGAAGGTGTGTGGGTGTTGTTTTAGACCAAGATCCTGTCTCACAACCAGCAGTCCCCACCGACCGCATCCTCCACTAGAGGAGGTCTACTGGTGTAGATGGTTGAGAAGTAGGCCCAAGAGGCTACTGACTAACACGCCTTAAGAGATCTACATTGAAGGAACAGGGAGAGCAACAGAGCCCGATTGGGCTCCGATATCAAATTATGTGTTTATGAACCAGGGAGGCAGCACGCTTGGGGTTATTTGCAATTTTTATTATTTCTTAATTACACGTTGCATTTATTCTATCTCGTCCAAACCAATAGTTTTAGTTACCTTAATCTTACATTTAAAGGTTGCAAACATGAAAATGCTCTTATGAACCATTTAGTATTTGGACAACAACAACAAACACTTTTGGTGAGTATCCTTGTTTTTTTCCAGTAATTCCTGAAATTACTGCAAGGTAAAGAACTTCTCTGGGAACTAAACCCCTTTCAACCATTCAGCTTCACCCCTCACATGTTTTTTGCACAAACTATTCAAAAGAAAATGCCTAAAAAACACATCTTGAATAAAATATTGAGTTCTGTCAGGCAAACCTTTGTTATCTTGACAGAGCCAGGCAGTTTGCAGTCTTTAGGCTAAGCTAACAACCTACCTTCATATTTACCATCTGTCTGAAGGTATTTCAAACTTTTTCTGAACCAGACTTGAATTCTCTGAACTTGTGATGGACACTTGTGCCCATTTTCTGAGACCACACAGACTAACAGACACATCTAATTTGCCAGTGTAAAAAAAAAAATCATCTTACCTAAATTCCAGTTAACATTTGTAGCAGTGGGTCTTTGAGACTTTTTGCATTCACAGCCCTTCCTGCTCTCTTGACTGGGAGTGAATGAAATCTCACCTTGATCCCTGTGTGTGATTAATGGAGAGGATTATAGCCAATGTTCTCAGTGTATTTATTTTAGAAGCCTGTGCTTGGGTTTGTGTGCTTCACATTCTGAGTCATTTGTAGCGTCAGTTTGACAAAGAAATATAGAACTAACCGAAAATCTGTGTGACAGAAGGAAAATAGTATTTTACAACTGATTATTGCACTGGGGTTTAGAAGTAGATTTGTATCTATGTTAAATAAATGGGCTGCTCGTTCTCGTCGGGCTGACTTTGACCTGTGATGCAGAGCCCAGTAGATCACCCTAGAATAAGACATAGCAAGTGATACATCTTCTCCCTCTACCTTCAACTTTAAGATTATGTCCTCCACCTGCTTTTTGTTTTGCTTCACATTATGTCCAGAAATGCAGTGAAATACCGTCAGGCACTGACCACTGACCAGATAACCACATTAATACACTAGACTCCCCCGTATGTTCCGCTGCATGGTCAGACATATTTTACATTTTTTAGGAGGTCAACATTATTCATGTGTACAGCTGGAAATTCCAAAGGAAGCTTTCATTTGGGTAGTGCAAGTATAAGGAACAAAAACAATGTCAGTAAGCACAATGAAGGCTCACTAGGATTTAAAAGAATTGTTGATTCAGACTTTACCCATGCATTTAAATCTTTACACCAAATCAAGGCACAATTACTGGCTCTTTCCAGATCTTTTAAAACAAAGTTATTAGAAACAGACAAGATTCTCTGACCAGAACGACAAGAAGAAACAACTGAACAGAAGTCAGTGGATGTCCAGAGGCTGCGAGAAGTAAACCTTAGATTAAAGAAATGGTTTGACATTTTATAATGCACGATTACGCCTTGGCAAGGTTTAAGTGAAAAGATTGCTACCGCTCTCATGAATGTATTTTAGTCTTCACTGGTTGCCTGGCAACTTCAGGATAACAACAAGACTCAAGGATGCCATTGGGCCTGGCTGAGAAATAGTCCAACACATGTTCCTATAAAACTAAAATCCTTCAATTCATCATTCAGATTCTTGTAGGCCGGTTTTTGTTACTTTTGGACAAAGTCAGGAGATGCCAATCTGCCTGGTTTTGGCTCTGTTAGACATCACTTAGTGGTGCATTTACACAGCACAGATATGAGAGTAGTATTTTCAGATCTATATCTCTGCAACAAGTGCAGCAAACAAGTGTGTATTTCCCAAAATGCAGATCTGGAAGATTCCTTTGTGAAACTAGGGCTGAGCTACATATTTATATAAAATGCCTCATTTTAGTAGATATCAAAAATGATTGATAAACATCCATAAAGACCAATAGATGAAGCTTACTCTGAATGCCAGCACTGTAGCCTGTTTATCAAAGCACACAGGTATCAGTCAGCGCCTGTGAGGAAAGGCTGAACTGGCTGCAAACCAGTGAGCCTTAGGGACATGATCGGCCGGTACAAGGCAGGGAGGGAACATACTTGGAGTGTTCATGCAAGCATTGCATTTCATGCTTTCATTTCGCTTTGCATCCGATGCAATTAAGTGAGACGACTGAACATCCACTTGACCGGTTTTCTTACTGCTGTTGATGAAGGATCCATCACCACTATATCACTATTGTTTTATTACCCAAGCGCATGTGAAACCACTAAAAATGTTGATCTTTGTGTCAGCGTTTTCTGTTCTGGCACCTCTGTGATTATAGTTTTCTAAAACAACGTGGGTAATGTTAGGGAACAGTAGCGGTCATGGTTAACCACTGTTGACTATTGGAAGAACACGGGATGCGAGCTGCTTTGTACGCCAGTTATCTGCAGGAGTTTAGCCGTTCCAAAGACTTCTGTCCTGTGTGTCACCCAAAGCAAAGAAGGTGGACAATGTGAACATCCAACCTTGTTTGGGTCAAGGGCAGGAAATATGAAGGACACTAAGAAAAAGAAGGCTGTGTGTAAAAGATGGAAAGTCAAGCCAACATGGCAGTTGCTTTAGCCTGCATTCTTATGGCCAGTTAGGGGAGACTTCTCTGATTTTAATAAGAAGCTTGACTGTATAGAAGTCTATGGGGAAACAACCTTGTCTTTTCTTTGATTTGTTACCTGAATAAACATTTTCCCAATGAGCTTATGGTGTCAATCACTAGTGTCAAGTCTCCTTCAATACAGAATGGTGTTCATTTTCATTCAGTTATGGTCTCATTTAGAGAAGAATAGGTCATAAAGCAGGTTATTCGTTTAGGGAGGAGCTACCCTGTGATGGACAAGCCACCACCCTATAGGCATGGATAGTGTCCTTGAGCTCATTGTGTCCAGTTGTAAAAGATCTAATGGTGAGTAGTCCGCAAACTAACGGGTGACATGACGGTGGCTACGTCCATCTTTTAGATACAATCTTATTTGTCTTGTTTGGAAATCCTCGAAATCCTGTTGTTGTTCTGGCAGAGACAGTCCTGTCTTGTCACAATCATATTTAGAACGTTTCTGTTTTTTTTCCTGGAAGTTAGCATAAATGAAAAATTTAAAAAAGTGTTTGTGCTCAGGTCCCTGGCAATTTGAGGGTGTAGCAGCAATCAGCTAAGAGTCTTCTGAGTGTTGTGTTCTTCAAAATCAGCTAGCCTATCACTTAGAATCCCTTTCATCCCTTTGTATGACAAACAACATCTGCAGAAAACACACTCAGCAATCAACTCTTTATAGCTTGATGTCTTAAATTGCCAATTTGCTCTTTGTTTTGCCTCTGCTGTAGATCAGCTGAGACAGGAGTCATCTTGGTTTTGCATTTTGATCATGAGCAGCAGTCAAGAACACTTGATTGAGCCTGATGAATCATGATATTATACTCATACATTGCATGAATAAACATCAGTAGTAAACACGAAGAGGGTGGTCTCTGCTCTCGCTGGGTTTTGCCTCGTGTTAGTTTAATTCTCACCTATTAAAATGCATAATCTCCTTTACCTCTTCACAATTGCAGAGAACAATTGGAGCCTGAGAGCCGTGTATTGTATCAACAGTATGATAGTGAGTAACAAAGGCCTAATTACTACCTGCTGGATATGATGAGGAATAATTAGCTCGATCGCAGAGAGCCACTGATGACAAGTTTGCAAGGAGCTCGCTCATGCCCATTAATGGAGGGAAATTCATGTATTATCTCTGATGTTTTCACATGAGTAGTCAGTTGGATGTAATAAAAGCAAATGTTATCGGTGTAGTTTGTTTATTTCTCAGGTGTTGCACCATTGGAGTCACTTGGAAGGCAGTTAGATTCCCGCCTAAGTTGTTAGTGGAAAGAGATTTATTAATAAGCGAGCCAAAACCGATACAACGAGGGAGCTAACCGATGCTCAGGTAATTGCCAGAGCTCATGGTGGATCCAGCTGAGAGTTAACATTTGCCCACCAACAATTCCACGTCTTTACATTGAGTCAATAAACAGCTATACACACCTCCTCGACCTGTACCTTCAGAGCTTCTAGGGCTCTCACACTTTGGGTCAAACTTTAATCCGCTGCAGCGCTGTGTAAAAGGAAATCTCTGGTCCTTTGGCCCCTCCAGGCCCTCCCTGCTGCTGGGGTTAACACCCCTCCCTGCTGATTGCTGCAACATTCCTGCTTCTCAGGATGACCAGAGATCGCACTGAACAAAGGAACCAGACAAAAGAATGCGACGGGCAGAGGGGGGGGCAGAGCGGAGTCAGGTGTATTTTAATGACTATGTGAGTGCGCATGTTTCTGTGTATTCATACATGTACGATCCCCGCAACACCAGTCTGGTGCAGAGGTGCCGCCACTCAGGAAAAACCTCCTCTGTGTCTCTCGCCACAGTTTCTCTTCCCAGATTCTGTCATACTCTCACAGGCGCGTTTGACAGATGCTGTGTGGTTTTATGTCAGTGTGTGGCCAACTATTTGCTTTCCCTCTGTGCATGTGTGTGGCCACCTCTGTCTTTTCACTGTTACCCAAAACATTACAAATAGCTCCATAATTCAGCAGGAGCTTTAGCTTCTTCTTTTTCTTTTTTTTCCCCTCCACAGTGTAATTATATGCTAAAATGCTTGCCTCTGTTCCTAATGGGAAACAATGATTATTTCACTTGAATTACCAAAATAAGTTATTGTAACTTATAACATGCACATTACCGCAAGAAAAATAAGAGGCAGCAGTGCTTGCAGATGAAATATGTTAATAAGCTGCCAAGGCATGAGCACGACTTCTGTTTAATGGCAACACACTGCAATTTGGCCCTCCAGAGGAGAGAGAGATGAGCATCTTCATCACCACAAGTCCCCCGTCTGGGAGAAGAAGGAGTCAAGCAGACAGGCAGCATTAAACTGCCAACGAGGAAGACAGAGAGAGGCTGCATGTTCCCACCTCCTATGCACATTATCCCTTCAACCAGAGGAAAGGGAATCAGTAAAGAGGGGATAATTTCCTTGAAATACCATAATAAAGAGCACATGAAAGGAAAGAAAAAATTGGGGAATTGTAATAAAAGTGGACTAAAAATGCAAGCGAGAGAGGATTTGAGGCATGGAGCAGTGAAGAAATGAAGGATGCAGAATGCCGGCGGGAGCAGCAGGGGGTCAGTATGAAAGTGGCACATCGACTCATCGCAGGGACCCCGGTCGACAGATCCCATCCCTCTCAGCTCTGCATGTTGCATTGCACACACAAATGTTATGCTGTTTGAAAGCCATCAGCTGTTTGAAACCCAGCAGCCGACACCTCAAAGACGTCGCCTCGCTTCCTCTCATGTCTCTTTCAAGGGTCCAAACCAAGGAGATGTTTCGCTCCTTCTCCCCTTCCCTTCAAACGCATTACCGATACTGGAGCTTTGTGAGTGGGCGTGACAGACATCCGACATCAATATCCCAACACTGTTCTGGAATGATATCACACAAGTGGGTGGGCTGATTGGGCCCCTCAAGGGTGAATCCCGAAGACGGGGCACGGCAAGGTCACGGTGACAGCTCCAAGCTTGATGCAAATAAAGGGGGGAGACGTTTCATGGCAGAATTGCAATCAGCCAGCCGGCGTTGATTAAAACGACACGTTTGTTTTGTATAGGGGTTCCAGCAAATGGAATGGCCTCATTATACAGGGTTCTCCGCCGTGCTATCAGAGAGAGGGAGTGATAGAAAAAAAGGAAGCGAGAGACAAATTGGCTACCATTTTGTAATGAAACATCTCAGAACAGCGCGAGCGATTTGAGTGGCAGGTTGTTTGTCTATTCAAACATTCAGACTTTTCAAGTGGGGAGAATAAATGGGCAACAGTTTGCCTTTAAATATATTGTTGCAATACTCTAGATCCAAACCAACAATGAATCCTACAACTCACAAGCATCATCTGTGTATCAAAACATTACATGAATTATTCGTGTGCGCCATTGTTGTTTAAATCACTGAGCCGCACTGTTCCGTCATTACCAACATGCACGCTGTATTTTATTTCAGCTCAATCCTACATATACCTTTACACTGCTTGAAATGCTCACAAGTGCACGTAATGTGTTCAAATCCATCACGAAAAATAGTCTCCAGCGAGTGCATTCTTTTCTATGGATGCATTCAGCTGGTAACGGTTTTCAAATGAAATATCAGGATCAATCCAATATGAAGATTTTTTTTATTATAAAAGCTCTTGTACACGTGTAGCTGCATTCTCATGTGCGTTTTGACAAAAAAAAAAAAACAATTTAATTTTGAAATAACCATATTTTCTCACAGGCAGTGATGTAAAGATTGCGTAAGATAATGGAAAACAACTACAACAACCTGTAAATTATGTATTTTAATGACAGTGTTTGTCTCCCTGTGTGCAAATGTTCCAGTAAACAAAATTATTTTCTTTGCTGTTCCGTTTGATTTAGGCACCAAAGCTATCTAGTTGACATGATCACAATGATATCTACTAGTCAGAAGCTTGGTTAAGTTTAGGCACCAAAACTACTTGGTTAGTTTACCAGGGGGAAGAATCCATCTAACATGTGATTGGTTGGCTGTTAAGAATGACAATAAAATAAATGGCAAAGATATATTGGTTTGAAATAAATTTATGATGCATCACAAACCATTGGCCCTGCGATGGACTGGCGACCTGTCCAGGGTGTCCCCTGCCTTCGCCCTGAGTCAGCTGGGATAGACTCCAGCCCCCCCGCGACCCTGGTGAGGATTAAGCAGTGTATAGAAAATGGATGGATGGATCACAAACCATTGAGTCTAGGTGTTTTTGTTGTCTTTGTTTTTGTAGGATCCTCTTGTCCATACTACGGTGTCCTCAAATGCTCAGTTTTGTGCATCCCAACAAGGACGACATTGCTTTTTAAAAAAACACATGTGTTAAAGTTTCCAGCTAAGATGAAGACAAAACAAAAGAAAATCATAGGATCCCTTTAAAATCCATCATCTGCCACATAAACTGACACAAGAAATGTTGGTACTCTCATGATCTCACCCATTGCTGTTTCCTACATGTGTGTTATATATTTTTTTACCCCTTTCACTTTGCATTTAGGTATGTGGCTGCCATTTTGGCTCATGAGCATATGTCACAGGGTGTGTCATGATGAAGACTGGTAAAGTCTGTCTTTGTGTTCGAGGCAGGTAATCATTTTGTCTTCTTCTTCCTCAAGACAGAAGAGGCGTACAAAATGATGATACACATCAAAGATTACAATCGCCCCGTGGATGCCTCTTCGTTCCTCCATGCTTGATTGATAAAGGATGTCACCTGTGTGTGTGTCTGAGTGTGTGTTTGTGTGTGAGAGAGGCAGCGAATGGAAGCCAAGACAGTAAAAATTTTAGGGCAAAGATGGCATGACTACTTAGCAGCTAGCTGCAGCATAATTATGCCATAAATGCGTTTTATGTACTTAAAAGTTGGCATCATAGACAGACTTACCCTTAATTTGCACTCAGACAATCACGCGCGCACACACATCATGATAATAGCATTTGTTAGCAGGCCGGGTAGAAAGCTCCAGTGTTGACAAGAAAATGTTTCTCAAGAGGGTTTCGAAACCAGCCTTTATCACTTGTCTTTAGAATGTTGCAGGGAAATGTGAAATCTTTTCTCCCTAATAACATTTCATGTACGTGTTCTGCTACAAGGCACATGGTTGGGAAAGATGAAGGCAATGCACCACCACAAACCCTGGCCGGCTAATCAAAAGATTTAGCCGAGCACTGGAGTTGGATACTCACCATGTTGCACTAGGTGGAATGGGGAAGTCTAATTATGTCCTGAGGGCTGAGAGGGGCTTCCATCTCACTCTCGCACTCTCACATATTTATTCCCTCACTAACACAGACACACATGAACTTTTTCTGTCTCACACAGAGAGGGGTGAGGCGAGCTTCAGCTTGTTTACCACCTCCCGGTGCCCTGACAGCTCCACTCTTAACTCTTCACACAGGAGCCTGTTTGACCATCGAGACCAGGTGACAGATAAGCTGGTGGACACTCCACGTCCAGGCCTGTAACGATGCTGACCTTTGTAAACACAGATAATGGCTGACTCATTCGGCCCTGAGTCCCAGGACCTCTGTCGTTGAGGAAGGTTATCTCCAAGCTGAAAGTGGAGTCTGGACCCTGCAGGCATGTGGACAGGATGGCAAGCTTGTGTGACCTTGTTAGCCTTTGTGTGCGCAGAAAACCTCAAAGCTGGCCCTGGTTAAAGGTTAACACTCGGCATAATAAAAGGGTTTTTGTAGTTGTTGACCTTTGCGAGCATGGATCTCATCACCCGCGTAAGAGTACAAGTATGTAAAGCTATACACTCAATTTCCAAGTAACACAGGGTGAAACAAAATGCTTTTTTTACTGGAGCCTGGGCTCTCTGTATCTCTGACACAACGTCACGATAGCTTAGATTGTAATCAGTATAAATGCATGTAAGACGGAAACAATCAAGTTACACAAGAGATCCCACTCTGAAACACAGGCCTTCTACACGTGTGAATTGCTCTCAAAGTATTTATTCCATTCCAGCAATTCTAGTTGATTGTCTGCAAGTTTCCCTAAGAAAAAATCATTTCGATTTTACATCACATTTAAACACGGTGACAATATGCATCAAGCTGTGTGTACATCTCCACACCGTTCCTCTTGTTTGAATCACTCCTATCCCTTCACTGTATATGTTAATATCCAGATATGTTCATACATATGCAGTGCAATGATATCACAAGGAAGCTGTTGATTTGTAATTACGCCACACATTTGTACACACGGCAGTAACCATGTTATGAAGACCAATCAGACTTCTGCAAACTAATTTCTTCACCTATTTTCACACTCCTGCTCCTCGGCTGAATAAGTAATGAAGTCCCTGTGGTTTAATAATACAAGGCGACTGTATATCAACAGAAATAGCAGAAATGAGCTTTTCTGATGATGCTAGATGTTTCTCTGCATGCCAAAGAGTTATTTAGATTTGAAATGGCAGTTAGTTCTCCAATATAGGGCTGACATTACATTATATTATGTTTATTTATTCACAGAGTTGTGGTCAAAGGTGAGTACAGGTCACCTGTGGAAAAAGGTAGCCACTGGGGGTTCCTTGTTTGGGGTTGGGAGTGGATGTGTTGCCTGGTTTGCTTCCTCTGCAAGCTAGGTAACTGTATACAAACACTTGGGTGACAGTTATTTCTGTTGGGCACCAAGCAGATATTTTCCCAATTTCTAAGTTATTAAGTATCACACCATCGTGGTTTTGATGTTACAAGATCTCAAACCAGCATTTTATGGCAAATAAATCCACCCATCCATTGTCTATACACTGCTTTGTCCTCTGGAGGGTCGTGGAGCGGCTGGAGTCCATCCAAGCCCTACTGCAGAAAGGAGGGGACACCCTGGACAGGTCACCAATCTATCACAGGGCCACATAGAGACAACCAAGCACACTCACATTCACACCTATGGACAATTTAGAATCACCAATTAACCTCAACATGTCTTTGGACTGTGGGAGGAAGCCAGATAAAATACTTGTAAAAACTAAAATTCACAATAGAAATTATTTTTTGTCTTAAAGTAAAAGGCAATATAAAAATTCTGTACTATATCAAGAGATCTGGAGAGTCTACACTGTTTTGAAAAAAATGAATAAAAGGAGATACAGCATGTGTGGTTAGCCACTATAATGACCAACATAAGAACCTTCAAGTAAAAGTGGTGAAATTACACTTAAAACATTCTCAAGCTCAAAGAGTTTCCTCATAGTTGCTGTAGGTTCACACAACCCAAAACCATATGTACACTGAGATAGTTATAGGTCACCGTCATCATTCCTCATGCCTCATCTAGTACCCATCCAATGTAAGATCTGAGGGACAAAGATTTTTCAGAATGCATTTGTAAGTCCAGCTCAAGCAATTATGAGACCATGAGTGTCTTCCATAGTCGTGGCCTTTTTACTACTCAATTGCTTCTTTGTGGCAGTATCCCTCAGCGGCAGCTCAGCAAGAAACACTGTGGAAAAAAACACAAGGAGGGACTTTCATACTGAAAAATCTGTCTGCGTAAGTCCGCAGTGAAAAACATTGGCTTTGTCTGGAAGAATTCTGACTGGATAAATCTGGCTTCTCTAGTTCATTACCCCAGTTACGAGACAGGGCATGTCAGGATGATACTGAAGAAATGAGGTTATTGCAGGAAGCTCAAAGCAACCTGGTTGAGCACATGTAAACCCACTGACTTAAAATTGACAAATCTCAGTCAATGAGAGCTGATATGTGGCCTCAGACACACAGGAGTTGCACTTATGTCTGTGACCTGCTGACATTTCTGCATGTTGCCCAACTCCCCTGACTTAGTTTGTCTGCAACATTCCAATATTTGCTGGGCCCCACAAGCCAGCCAAACACTCTTTTCAGAGCTCTGAGTGAAATCGAGCACTCCAGATCCTATCTATTTGATTTCTCACAGTCCTAATATAACCTCTTCCACATGAGGCTTTTTATTACCGCTCAGGGAGACAAGCTTTATTTGCAAGCTGTTTGCTGTAGCAAATTGTTGCTGCTCCATGGCATTTCAATTGAATAAGATATCAACTTATTGTGTCATTCAGTGGGCCCAAGACGTGACTCCAATAAGAAAATAAGATATTGGAATAAGGATTTTAATAAAAGGAGCTGAAGATATGATTATACCTAAAATATTGAACAATAGCGTTAGAAGAATAGTATTCCCAAACCGATAGCTGTTAATCTTAAACACTCAAAACATCCAAAGACAGAGATATAGATTTGTTAAAAGCTCACACACAAGCACTTTCTCAACTTCAAATTTCAGAGCGTTGTTAGAATTTGCTGCTGTTTGGAGATATTTATGTGCAGTGCAAATTCAAGGCAGTATATAAGCACTGTTTAAAGGTTCAGTTCACCTAAATTCAGTCCAGTCTCACAGGAATAAATGTCTGGAAGCTGCGGTGGTCCACAGTTACATGGCTGCATTTTTGGAAGTATTCTTGGGACAGAAGTTGTCACCCTAGCAACAGAGAAAACAATCAGAGCTTTGTGGTTAGCATTGGGTGTATTTCAACCCAAACTATGATATTTTACTTAAAACTAACCAAGTAGTTTTGGTGCCTAAACTAGACAGGAATCGAATCTCAATCACTTGTTATGTGGTTTATATCACATTTTTACTCTAGTTATGTGGACGATGTAGCTCTTTTTATCTGTGAAGATGTGAAACTGGCCAGTCACATGACATTACTGCAAGCCAATAGCAAAGAACAGGTCCAAAAATGTAAGTTTCTCACAATTCTACAGTCTTCATTGTGAAACTGTTTGCACTCTAGACCAACACAGCTTTTATATATTTTGCAAAAACAACTCTCACATAACCACTGTGTGACCTATCGTAGTCGGTCAGGTGGTTTTGACTTTTGACTCCACAACAGAAATCAATCACGCTAAAGTTTGTTTTGCAAAATGAAACATGTTTCCATACTAGAGTCATTACACAACTCGTGCATCACTCTACCAAAGAAGTGCTCTCACATTTACATTTTACAGATGGTGAAGGAGTGTCAAGTAGCGAATGCCATTTTAGTGAGATAGATAGAGCACAACAGGTAGCCTCAGCAGTGTAAGCAAAGTAGCCCAGGTGTTCCGGGGCATCACAGGAGGAGCTGGAGAAAGATCTGTAACTTAAGGCTGCCCTGTGGTCGTCTCTAAGTCGAATGCAACCAGAATACCTCCCTAGGGAGGCGTCTAGGTGGCATCCTGGTCAAATGCCTGAAGCATCTCAGCATGCGACAATGTTTGTTTACTTCTATTGTACTGGAGCAGAATCCAAGGATAAGATCTTAATGCTGCATGGCTCACTTAGTGCTACTGTGGAAGTTTTTTTTAGTGATTTGGTTGAAATGACCCTTTACAGCAATCTGTTTGACATGATTTGGGAATTGAGCTGTCACTGAACCCTTGTGAAGAGAAGTCACAGGCCTGAAAGCCACAGAGCTGTTCTTTGCAAGCCAGCCTACGCTGCTGCAGGGGAAACATTT
The DNA here is from genome assembly GCF_000690725.1 of Stegastes partitus. Taxonomy (NCBI): domain Eukaryota; kingdom Metazoa; phylum Chordata; class Actinopteri; family Pomacentridae; genus Stegastes; species Stegastes partitus. Next base: position 149,820 of record NW_007578730.1, read on the forward strand.
CACCAAACCTCACCAAAATGTGTCAGTGTGCAGCTAAAACGCTTGGACACACACTTTTTCTTTATCTGCCTATTGTCAAAATGGTTGTGAGACACCCAGCGTGACAACACACACACACAAGCCGACATCGAGCAAACACGTATAAACAGACAGACTCTTTGCTATCCAGCTGACAAACATGCACACACCTGCACGCGCGGCACACCTTATCCCAGCAGTGGGACGCGGTTCTGAAGCTGTGACAAACTGTCCGGCCAGCTGAGGCTATCCACGGAGAGCTTTTCTGTTCTCCTGTTTGATGCTGCTTTAGTAATTAACTCAGACAAAAGCTCCAGCAGCTCCCTTCTGATGTGAACTCAACACACAGACGCACGGAAAGACATACAGCATTCCACATCTAGCCTCCTCGATAAACAGGGAGTCTGGGGACATGCGGAATGTGTCAACAGCCCAAACAGCATCATTCACAAATTGTTTGAAAATGAGTCAGTGGGAATCAGTGACAAACTGTCTGTGGAAGTATTGAAGGGTATGTGCGGTTTCGATCGTATTTATGATATCAAACGCTAATAATTCGCCTGATATCCTTTTAAAGATCCTGAATGTGAACCACACAGCAACAAATGGAGTTTCCAGAAATGTCAATATGTTCCCAAAAGCCACTTTTAACCATCAGATGATATCAATTTAAATGTTAGAGACCAGAGAGCTAAAGTAAAGAAGTGGAAATTGTTCTGTCCAGTCACGCATTGATATTATTATATCATTATATTTTCTGTTTTCATGGAAAAAGGTTGTCAGTGTTTCAAGTTTGGAGCTGCAGAACTGTGGACATTTTTAAACAGTACGTGGTGACATGTTTGTATAGACTGATATCATTGATTGTGTTCATTATTGATGAATCTGATTGTTTCTGTGAGTTATTGTTTAGTCTAAATCCTAAAAACTCATCTCTGTGTATTCAAGTTACAGATTTAGAGGTTTGTTTGTTTGTTTTTTGTCCCCATGAATATAACCAATCCCATGGCTTAGATGTGACTCTACACCATTGATTCTCCCAGAATGCTCAGCTCTATGCCATACTGACCTCTCTCCATCCACCCCTCCCAGCTCACTGCAGCTCCAGCACACCAGCTCACTCATGACTCTGCTCAAAGACTGTAAAGCTACTCTACACTATATAAAGGCAAGTTGTGAAACTGGAGTAATTCATCCATATATGTTCAAACTAGGCACCAATTCTTAATAATAATTGTGTGGAAAGTCCAAACCTGCAAATTGACAGGACTGTTTCATGAAGATGAAACTCTGGCTGTCTAAATCCATTTTTCTGAGGCTGTTGTCAATACACTGTAGTTTCAAGGCGGAAATGCTCGGGCATGGCACTGACTGCGTATTTCTCTTGTAACATGTCTTCTACCTTATAAAAAGACACCTGAAGGACATGGTAACAAAGTAAAAAAGTTGGTTTTCACCAGAGTGGGGTCTTTTAAAGCAGCACAGATAAAGCAACAGATGGCAAAAAAAAAAAAAAAACTTTGCTAAAGATGACAATACAAAGAAAATTACAGAATGACTTTGGGTTAGAATGAAAATGCCTCACAAAAAAAAAAAAAAAAAAAACTTTGCTAAAGATGACAATACAAAGAAAATTACAGAATGACTTTGGGTTAGAATGAAAATGCCTCACAAGCTGAATCAAAAACATTGTTTGATTGATTGAATATCTTGAGAATTGTTACTTTATGTAGGCCAGCTGGAAAAACAGGTTAAAATAGAAATAAGATAAGATAAAATAAGATATGCCTTTATTTATCTCACAGTGGAGAAATTCACAGTGTTGTCAGCAGCAGCACACACAGAAATACACACATACTAGAAGGAATCATTTACATACAGTATAAGAAATAGTGCAAACATTAGTAGAAAAATACACATGTAAAAAAGTGCAAGCACAGAATTTAAAAATGAGGATAAAAAAAGATATAATAACAATAATAACATTATTATTATTATGTTATTAATAATAATAATAATAATAATAATAATAATAATAAACAGTGCAAATAGAAATATATACGTGCATACATGTCATGGAAATCATTTGTAAATAATTCCTCTTAATTGCAAAACACTAAAATAGTGATAAACTATCAATATTTGTTTTATTCTTGTTTTTTTATTTTATTCTGATTGTGTTCTGTAATGTACAGCACTTCGTGATACATGTCATATATGAAAAGTACTTTACAAATAAAGTTTGATTGATTGATTTGATATTTATTCAACTAAGGCTGCAGTTAACACAAACTCCAGTGTGTTTTTGGTCAATTGCACGTACTTAGTTGTAGCTCTTCCTGAACCTAGCGTGAGGTGTACTTCTCCAGGAGCGGGTTACATTTAAATCAGTAATGACGTGAAGGAGCGGACTTGGGGAAACTGCATTTGATGATGTTATAAAATCACAGAACTTCTACTCAAAGGAACTTGTGGTGAAATTGTCTGGTCTTTGAAACCACAAGCTGTTGGGATCCCTGCTAATTTCAACAGATGATTATACACATCTTAACATACAGCTAGATGTTGGTCTCTTGTTGAAAACAAACAGCACCGATGACAGACTTGTCTGATCTCATAATGAACCATAACAGTGTTTAACGTTGCCACCATGGAGCTCAGGACTGACATGCAAAGTTGTACTTTTCAAACTTCAAACCAATTCAGTGCATTCTATTTGTTTAAGTCTGTTCCCCTCCTCTTGTCTCAAGTGTTTGGGGAAAGAGGAGCTGTATTTTCATGTTTGAATAGAGGCTTTCCTTGGCACATAAATATACGCCTCTCAAATGGTAATGCTGCGTTTAAGGAAGGTGAACCATGATCCTTGGTTTAGCTTTTAGAATGTTATTGTGCACCTTTGGTTTGACATCTTACCTTCTACATTTATAGAAACTAGAATGTTTATTTTTGAAGGTTTTTTGTGAAAAATTAACCATCCCTTGTTCACAATAAACATTACCTTTTGTGGGCAGCTTAACCGTGAAATCTTGTAGCCGGTCTGAATGTGGGCAGCAGGAATGAGGCCAGTTAAACAAGCAATAAAAGATCCAAGTATGTGCAAGTTTCCACAAACGTCTTATTGAATCATCCAATTTCCGAGCTAAACCCTCAAAGCCCACCTAGCGCTCTCAGCTGAGCTTCAAGCTGCCCTCACCCACAAAACCCTCACCCACATTGAAAACCCAAATAAATTCCAAGCATTGCATTATGTCGCTGAGCCAAGTGAAACATTCCACATGCGCTGATATCAGAGGAGCTTTGGGAGAGCTGTGGGTTCAGCATCACAGACCGTAAGAGCCATTCCCAAAGCAGCATCATATCTAAGTGAGGTCATTTTGTTGAATCTCCCCCAAAGTGAATTGCCTACGAGCCACCTAATAACTTTATTACCACATATATCAAGGCCAGGCTTTGGTCTTTTGCTTAAATTTGTGGGAGACTTGGAAGCCGTCTGTGAGCTGCTGTGCTGCTCTTCCACTCGCTCCTCATTCATTTGACCTACAGTCATCGCCAGCTTTGTTTTTTTTCTTTCCCTCCTCTTTGTTTCCCTGCCTGTCTTCATTAAACTTGTCAAGTTCCTGCTGCAGCTATGCCAGCCCTGCATTGTGCTCTGCTGTTCTCGTCAGCAGTACAGTTTCCTTTATTAGAACTAAAAGGTCTAGACCAAACCATGGAAAACAGCAGAGATCAAAAGTATGCAAAAGTATGCAGACCTACTTCTGGCTATACAGTGTGTCTTCATTGACAGCGCGGTGCTAAACTTGAAAGTCAATTGAAAGAGTGTTTACTACGCCGATCGGCCACAATAATAAAACCACCCTAATATTGTGTAGCTGCCTCTCGTGTCACCAAAACATTTCTGATCCATCAAGGATGTCTTGTGGTGTCTGGCACTGGAGCATTGGCAGTGGATTGTGGGTGCTATGGGTTGCAGGGTGGGGCCTCCATGGATCAGATCGTTAACCCGGCCTGGAACCTTGAGAGTTTAGAGACCGGGTTAACAATCTGGGCCATTTGTTGTGTTCCTCAAGATGTTCCTGAGCAGTTCTTGTGGTGTGTAGGGCCACGTTGTCGTGCTGGGAGATGCTACATTGGGGAATGATGTCACACTGGCCAGGAGGTTATTAGATGTGCGGTAATCTTTAGGTGGGTGGTACGTGTCAAAGTAACATCTACACGAATGCCAAGATGCAAGCCTTCCCAGCTGAGCAGTGAATTATTCACGTCAACTGTCTGTGGTTTTAATGTTGTGGCTAAGTGGTGTAAAGTCGTACCTCTTGACCAGCTTTCTGCAGAGAGACAGAGGAAATGGGGGAAAGTTGAATGTAGTTTTCTTTTAAACATGACAGTTTCTCCACAATCTTGGCAAATGCACTTTCTGGACATCACACAGTGGTATCAGAGGCACATAAAAGTATCTAGGGTAAAGATGGGAGCACAAGTAGAGTGCTGGCAGCAACAATAATCCAAATAATGATATGGAGTTAATTACACTGCTGTAAAATTAGTTTCTGTCATTTTCATTCTGAGGCCACAGATCCCAATCCAGCATTAAACTATAAGCAGTTGCTATTGAGCTTAAGGACCAAATGTATATTTATACCTTCCTCGCCATGACCTTCAGTTGCCTGGAAACTGAATTTGACGAAGACATGCAAACAGGCCCAGAATACCTTCTGTTACAAAGTATACGTCAAACCTTGTATATAAGGTATATGGGCAGTTTTAAAGAGGCAGAGAAGAGCAAGTGGAGTGGAGTGTTAGATAAAATAACATTTCCCTAGCTGTATGCATTGCTTTGTCTGTCTTCTGTGTTGTGATTTCAGAGCATAAATGACTGGAAGGCTGTTTTAAGGAGGGATGCTCCAATGAAAATGTACATACAACCTAAACATACATCACATCACAAGTTAGTGCTGTAGGTAATAATCTACTCTACATGGTCAATGCAGAAAATCCTCCAAAATAAACAACAACAAAGCAAAACATGCCATCGTTACCTGCTCTTTAGACTGATGCCTTGAAGGGTTTTCTGATGTGACACCAACACATATTGTCTAAACAGCGTTACTTCTCTGTGCCTCCCAAATGGTAACAATCCACATTTGAAAAATACACCCAGTTTTCAATCTGACAACCATGTTGTTGGGATTTTGATTTAAGCAAAAAAAAACTACTGGATTCAATTTAGAGAAAGAAAGATGTTATGTATGAGATTTGTTTAGGTCACAGAATCTTTGTTGTCATGGTTGCAATAATGACTATGTGGTTAATGTTAAGAAACAACTGAGATCAAGTTTTTAAAAAACCAAAACAGTTCACTTGTGATTGATGAAGAGATCAAAACAGTAGTCTCCTTAGTTAGATTTTTTTTAAAATGTTTTTTGACCCATCCATCCACCCCGACCTCATCTCCATGCAAACTTTGCTGCTCCTTAACAGTTACCTCAGTTTTTCTTTGCTCTTGCCATCATGAATAAGACCTCTAGACGTCACTTGAATGTAACCATATATCATTTTGAAACAGCTGTTCAGTTTAAACTGTCTATTTTGTTTTTTGTTTTTTGTTTTTTCAACTAAATGTATATGAAATAAAGTATACGAGCCTAGCTGCAGGGATTTGTCCTATTCAACCTCCTGATGTTGGGTGTTGATGCTGCATGATGAGGTGTGGTTCATAGCCGGTGATCCAGTTCATTCCAGTGCAGTAGGATGAGGTGGAGGTCACACCACCCCAAACTGGAAAAGCTGTTACGTTTCGGAGCTGGCTTTGTACACAGAAGCAGTGTTTTGTTGAAACAGGAAAGGGTCTTCCCCAAATTGTTGTCACGAAGATGGAAGTAAACCATTGTCTTTGGGTGTTTTCAAGCCTGCTTTGTTTAGTCTGGTTGAATCAGTCGCTGGTTCACTTTTCCCTTTTGACACGATTTGTTTGGGCAGATTTGAAGACAGCAATCACACTTTGGGTGTGGACCAAAACAAGCACATCAGGACCCTTTAGACGAAGGAATTTTGGTCACAAGTGAACTTTGGAGCATTTTAGGCAGAAAGTGAAGATGATCTAGAATATGATGGGATACTGTAGATGCGGTAGAGTTTCCTCTCATTAGAACTAAGAGGCCTCGACCAAACCATGAAAAGTCTACTACAGTTTGCAAACCTGCATTTGACTATATAGCATGCACCTTCATGCTAAACTTCTTCTAAATTGAAAACCTGTTAAATAATGTTTCACATTCTTGACTGTTTTCGCCGAAGGCCAGAGAAGATTTGGGGAGCTGACCTTTTGAATTCAGTTTTCTTTTTCAAGGAAAATGTCTTTTATAATCCTTGCAAGAACATTTTCTGCCGATCACAAAATGGTAGCAGAGGCAGATAACTGTGTCTGGGGGATATAAGAGGGAGTCTAAGTGAAGTACCAGCAAATGCAACTGTATTTTATTCTCTAAAATGGTAAGATGATAACAATTCATCCATCCACCCACCCAAGCGAAGGAGTTTCAACCATCCCCTATGGTCATGAGCGCTGAGTAAAGACTGAAAGAATGACAGATTGCTAAAACAAGATGGATGGATGGATGAACTGTAACGTTATATAATGCTTTAAAATGAGGTTCTTGTATTTTCATTTTTAGACCCCAGACATCCAGTCCCACTGTAGATTCAGTTTAGTTTCAGAGTTTTTTCAGTCCATACATCAAAAATCCCAATTAGACACAAGGCAGTGCAACTCTGGAATTAACCGTGATTCAGAATATTCACTAAACAAATATGCTATCAGGCACAATGTAATGTGTTATGTTCATGACACACAATTTGTCTTTGAGATGAATGGCTACGAACAAACATGAACAAACACATTCATCCATCCAATGCGCTGTAAAATATTTGCAGCAACAGGACTGAAGTAGCTGCATTATTAGTGTTGCAATGACTAACTGCCTAATTGAATTATTATTACAGAAAGTAAGCAGTTCTGGGGCAATGAGGTAGCAGTAAACATGGAGTATCACACAACATGACATAAATGAATGTGGCATGAATGAAACAAATGGACTCAACAACAAAAACAGACTTTTTGTGGCCGCCGATCGCTAAGAGTCACTTGAAATCAATTTTTGTAAAAAAAAAAATGTGGTCTCATTAGTCACAGGAGAAGGATCCGCCTACTTTTGTGGTTCACAACAAAGCAGTCAGTCACTGTGTCAGCGTCCAGCCCAGTGGAATGACGGATCAATCCATTTGGACGGACTGCGTCTGCTGACACTTAACTAATGGAGTCAAACTTCCAAACCCCGGCACAGGAGTTTTGACCTACCAATCCAAAAGATGAGAAAAATAAATAAAGAGGTTTGGGGCAATCTGTCTGGTAATAAAATAATTCTTTTAATTATACAAATTGAGCGTGTTATATTCACTTTTTTTTAAAAAGTACTCTCTATTTTAAATCTTCTTTTTTCTAATTAAAGTTTTAATACATTCTCAAAAGGATCTTTATTTGTTCCAGGCATTCTTGTCCATCTTGTGTTTACCCAAATCATTATCTCAAGACCACAAAAAAATATATATTTAACATATTTTTTTTAATCTTGAAACACAATTCCCACTTTTTGCACAAACAATCTTTCACCAGGGTCATCAATGTTTGGTAATCTTTTTAATTTTTTAATGAACGACTGTCTTCCACCTTATGAGACAGCTAAGTCTTATTTTTGAGAACCTCTCTTAACCTTGCAATCAGCTCTTGACGAAACAATCTAACCACAACCTCCGTTAATATCTGTTCTGCAGCTTTCTGTTATTTCACAGATTTTAGCAGATGGAGTCGAGTCGTCATGGAAAAATAATCATAACTGTTATGCTAACGTGAACAAAAAGGGGTCTGAAAGGGATATTTGAGGATTTCCAGAAAACTGGGCAAAAAAAGTATGCTTTTTCTTTTTAAAAATTTGTAATATCCAACATCTAATTTATGGGTTTAATGGACAGGAAATATGTCAGATGAGAAGCCGGAGCAGCAGACAGACAGGATTTCCTGCCCTTCATAAATTCAGGCAGCCCTCCATTAGTTCATCTTGCAGACAGCCAGCGCGCTGTATGTGTTGACTTTTCAAAGCAGTGAAAGAACACTATATCAAATGCCATCAGTCCTGCTTGTCACCCCGCTGCCCATTGTATCTTGTCAATGTGTGACATACATTACAATGCGATATCCCATCAGTTTTTCTAAAACCAAAACAAGGGCGGCCGATTCGTGCATCACTGCCATGCGGCGGCTGACATTAAATCGATACGGGGGGCATGTATTTGTGGGTTGCTCTGTGGCCGCAGAGCTAATGACAAAACAAGACAAATTAAGTGTCTGCTTAGGCGCACTTCCTCAGCTTGACAAGATGATGGGGGCGGCGTAATGGGAAAAGAGAGGACGAGCAGACAAGAAACCATAAAGCTGAGAAGAACACTTCATTTTATAGGCCTCATTTGGAGGGTTGTTGGATATGCTTGCACACAATGTGATGTGACACTGATTGCCATCGGCATGTCAAGGCAAGATAACCTCTGTACGTATGTGTCATGCTGGGTGAATATATGTGTGTGTGTGTGTGTGTGTGTGTGCTTTGCCTCGAAGGCCCATTGAGAGATTGTGAAGGTGCAGAGTTAGAGCGGCACACACCAGCGCTGATAAAACAGACACAGGTGCGTCACCACACCAGACGCTGGCAGTGGAACAAATGGGGTCACAGGTCAATAACATCACAATGTCAGTCTCAGTCTGCTGCTGAGATGAGTGTTAGTCTAGCAGAATGAGGGATAAACTAACATCCGAGCTGACACACTATTGCAAAACAGGCACAGAATGGCAGCTCATAGTCTGGTGTTTGATTCATATCAGTGAGGAGAAAGAAGGAGGGGTGTGCATTTGAAAAGTCAACAGAGCCTGAAATGATTGTGTATCCAATTGCAAATTAACAGTTAACAAGAATGCAACGCGTTGGGAACAAGTGTGTTGTTTGTGTTATTGTGTTCTCATGCCAGGCCCTCGTTTTTTTAAAGCGTGTGCTGAAACCTTGTGGCGATTACACCCAGCCATATGTCTAGTCTGTGAACACTGTAGCTTCACAGCCATGCGATCCATTTGGCCTTTTAAAAGCAGCCACTCTCATCAAACGCTTTATAATTAACCATAAAATATGACTGGAGGAACTGTGGTGAGCTGTCGCTTTTGTCCGCTGTCCAAAAAACAGGCCTGGCTTCCTCTAGGAGGATGATTTCATGAGTCTTTATAGAAAATTAAAACAGAGAAGGGGGGCTGTGTGCAGCTCTGTGTGTCTCCATTCATCTACTGTATCTGTCTTGACAGAAATTCAAATGTTATGAAGCCAGTGAGAAATGACACCGGGGGACAGTGTAATGCACCCTATAGTCCACCACCAGACTGTAGAGTTCAGAGTGTGTGTATGCGGCCAGTCCTCTTGTTATCTTAAGAAAAGTGAAAAGGCCATAGTGAAACTACTTAGTAACCACCATGACATGTGTTGGAGCCTGTACCAATAAACATGTGCTTCTGCCGGCTCTGCTTCAGAGTGCTGATGTTCACCAGGGACTGACTTGGTTTTCTTTTTGATAACAGTCTTCTCTGTTTAAAAAGCCACTAAATCAGTGGCAGCAGTGGAACTGGAAGTTTCTGTATTCCCTAGTTTCTCACTGTCTACTTCTTTCTGTTTGTATTTCTGTCTCCGTTTCTGTCCCTCCCTGTGTCTGATTTCTTCTGTATATATTAGTGCTAGCAGGCGATTAAAAATTGAATCGCGATTAATCACATGATTCTGTGGAGTTAATCGCAATTATTCACAAATTAATCCTGAATCACAGCTCTCTCACAGTTGCTTTTATTGTGTTTTCAATGTTCCACAGCTTTGCTAAACCCATGAAATGTTCAGCGCACATGTCAGCGTGATCTCTTTTCTCTTTTTTCATGACTGTCAAAGCATGGAAATGTAGTTTCTACTGTTGACCGATATAATGGACTGTAACGGTGTTGTTGTCACGACAACCTTAACGTCAACAAAGTCATGACCAGGACCAGTGTGGACCAAGACCAAGACAATAGCAAGACTTTGAGGAGTTGAGATCAAGTCAAGAAGCAGACTAAGGTGGGACTAGAACGAGTCAGGACCAGGACCAGACCAGTGCAGGTCCCACACTGTATCCAGTGGTTTGCATGTTCCAATGAAATGTGGAACATGCAAGCTGTTGCACTGGAGCTAGTGCTGGTATTCCACTAAGTGTCGCACTGCTGACTGTACAAACTGCTGTGTGTTTTCTTTTGAACGCTGTTTAGCAGATGGACTCTCATCAACTCATCAACTTTCGTCAGCTCTCTAGGTGGCAGAATTTCATTACATAAGACTAGACAGACTTCACCTCCCAGACAGCCACAGCTTCTTCCCTCCAGCAGTCACTTTCTTAGAGGACACATGAAGGGAACAGGAAAGGGGAACAGATGCTAACAGTCACATATTTCACTTTGGAAATGAGTTGATTTATTTGTGCATTTGATGCAAACAGTTCCACAAACAATCGCTATTATGATGTTAACAAATAGCCTAAATCAGTCAGTCCCAAGTTCTCTTCATGTGAGACCAAGACAATGTTGTTGATTTTGAGACAAAAACCAAGACCGCCTCTGAGAACGACAACACTACAACAAGGTAACTATGATTCCTTCTGTATCTCTGGCACTGTGAGTTCCAGTCTCTTGACTACTTTTAGAGTTCCAGATACGGATGACTGAAATATATTTCTGTGTCTACGTAGCTCAGGGAAATGTTTGGGGTTTTACTTAAATATTGAAGAATTCAATGAGAAGATTTTGTTATGATGACCATAATCTTTCTCCAACAAAGTGCTTCTACTGCCTAAAATACAAACATGAGAGACACTGTCGAGCAACCCATTGCTAATCTGACTCATTGGACGAAGACTTCAGGTATGAGTCTACTCATTTTACATGGCTTTCTCCTCTCCTTCTGCTAGTGTTGTTAAAATCTCTGACGATCAGCAACCTGCATGTTAAAAGAGGCAAACTTTGCTGAGGATCTGAATCACACAGTAAGGTAGGCCTGCTTGGTTCTATTTATGAATTAGCCTTTTTTGTTTTTCAATATTTTTCTTGGGCTTTTTCAGCCTTTATTATAGTTGAAAGTGGAGAGAGAGATACAGGAAATATGGAGAGAAGAGTGGGGGAAGGACCTGCAGTAAGTGATCATGGGCCGGGCTTGAACCCACAACCTCTGCATCAGGGACTACAGCCCCTGTTCATGGGTCGCCCACTCAGCCAGTTGAGCTACTGGGGCACCCGCCATTAGCCATTTTACTGACAGTGCTTGTCTCCCTGCATCACACAAAACCATTCTGATGTTATTATTTTACAGGGACACCATCTCTGCATCCTGGGCTTAGCACTGCCCAAGATGTTTGTAATTGGTTTCCAGAAATACAAAGAAGCCAAAGCATTTCTTTTCTCCCTGTAGCAGAATAATAATGAGCCATAGTCAGGAACAGTCTCCAGCCATCCGAGAAGAAACCTTGTGAGGATACTGTTAGTATACAACTTTGCGTAATTTCTAGGGACCGGATTGCCCTTGACGGCCTGTGCAACTCAGCCCCATGCCCATTCATTCCTAGTGAAGACAAACTTTATAAAAACATCTCACAAACACATGGTTTCACTCTTAGAGCAGCCTCATTCATTGCCCGAAACAGATGACAAGTAAAGGAGTTCATAGCAAATGTAGCTGAAATCAGGATTAAACAGTGCATTTCTTGGAAACTATTTTTAGCTGTGGATTATTAAAAATTTGGTGCTCCAGTGAGTATTTGGGGCAGTAGGATGGTGTCTGTGGGATTGTCAAAATAACCTACAGCGTGTGTGTGTGTGTGTGTGTATTCATGGTAATGAAAGAGCATGTTCCTCAGTACAACAGTGCGGTTCATTGATGGCTTTTAATAGTTTTTGAACAATAATGGAGCTCTGTGGCGCAGAGGAATAAGATTCATTGTTGTTTATTGTCTTTTTATGGGATTTGTTAACAGTGAGAAAAATGTGGAGTATCACCAGATTTGAATGTACGATCTGAATAGCAAGCATATTCTTCAAGACTATATTTTTTAATTAACATGCACCTCCTACATCACAGTATACACCAGATGTGATTAGTATAGTCCTCTGATTCAGTTCCTCATTCGCTCTACTCCCTCGCTCTATTTCTCTGTCTGCATCCAATTACATTTTTCTCTCTCCCTGTCAACCTCCATTTCTCTCTCCCTTGCTTTCTGTCTGCATCCAACTCCAAATCTCTCTATTTCTCCCTCTCTCACTCCTGCCTTCCTAGTTTTCTCACTGCTGTGCACAGTTTCTTGTCCATCTCTCTGCATCCAGCTCCATTTCTCACTCTTGATATTTATATATATTTATATATATATATATATTTCTCACTCACTGTACCTCTCGCTGCATCTGACTACAAATATTTCTATTCCTCTGTCTTTGTAGTCCTGCCTCTATTTGTCTATTCCTGTCTCCTCTCCCTCTGAGTCTGTGTCCTGCTGCATCTCTTTCTCTCGCTGTCTGTCTCTATTTGTCTCAGTGGACAGGTTGGTTTCTCTGAGGGCTGCACTCTGACATGGTGAAATGGAGTTAGTTTGTTCCTGCAGCGACGGCGGCACTTTGCAGTCAGGATAACAACTCCAGATATTGACGGAGAGGAGGAGGAGGACTTCAGGGGTCACCAGGAGCTGGCGGGGAAAGGAGGTGAAACTCCAAACCACTTCAGACATTAGCTGTAGGTACAGTTAGAGAAAAACACGGACGTCACGACTACAGCCTGGGATTAGGATAGGACAACTTCTAGGATGATAATTAATTGTTTTATTAGTCATACTGGAATCTAGGAGCATTACAGGCAAACAGCAGGTTGCAAACATGCACAACTTTAGACTATTTTTACATATAATCGAATTTGACCACAACTACAATGTCACAGCAACAACTGCAAGTTAAATTGTTTTACCATTTGCCTTATTTTTTTCTTCCAAAAAAGTTTGAACAGCCTGAAGGTTTCTTCATAGCCCGTCTGATCATCAGACTGATCATGTTTCATGCTGCTTTGGACGCTTTAAGAACGATGCCATGTGCTCAGATCGCTGCACATTATAGGACACGGTGAGTGAGTAATGGTGAAGGCAAGACTCAAGTTTTATTTACAGCACAGTTAAGACACTTAAAGCAAAGTGAGGATAATATAAACAATAATGTCATGCATATTTTATTTTTCAGCTAACTTCATGCAGTAAAAACTTCCATTCGCTTCTCAAACCGGTGCGCACAGTTTTCCAAGGTACCTGGCAGGTGGGTTGTTTCAAGCAGCAGCAGCAGTGGAGAAGCTGCCACCGTTTTTCTGTGGTTTTCAGCTGTCTCACTGTCTGTTGTGTCTTCATAGCGTTGACTCAGTGATGCTGAGATCAGGACTCCGTGGGAGACACGACCCTCTATTGCAGGGAGCCTTGTTGCTCTTGTGGTTGAAAATCGGTCTTTACGACTCTGGCTGAATGTTTGGGTTTGTTGTCATGCTGTGCTGCTGAATGAATTTGGTTCTGATCAGAAGACACTTTGATGGTGTTGGGAAAGAATCTAACCATCTCAAACTTTTGCACACTAGTTTATACTTCAGTGTTAAAGGGTTAACACTACTTCACTGATGTATTCCTCCTAAGAAATGTAACTACACGTCTGAGCTGACTGC
>NW_007578730.1:164276-192517 GCF_000690725.1 Stegastes partitus
TATCACAGTGACTAAAACACTGTAAATATGGCGATTGCACCACAGCAGTCTCTTATTTCGTGATAAGATAAGGCAAAAATATTAGCTAACTCCAGTTATGTAAATGGATACATGGTGCAATATTTCAGATATCACAAACTGGAAGATATTAAAGCGAGAAAGTAGTTGCTGTATGTAATTTAAAAAAACTCACCTCACCTGTGACATGCGCTCACTTAATCAAATCTGTGTTTTTTACTCTCACTCAAGGTCTAGTAATGCACAAACAGTCGTCTAATGTTGCTTTGCAGTTGCAGCCTTGCAGAACCAGGTATGTGTATCAGAGAGTTACGATTCAGTTCCTGTTGTGGATGAACGAGCACAGCGTGGTCATGCAGCACCTGTGAGCAGTAACTCTCGGGAATCGGGATTCTGCGTGACGTTATGCAGTCACCGTCAGGACATGGGTTACGTGTGTTTGTTGTCCACCTACAGGTGTGCATTTGTGCAATTTCACCATGAACCTGCAGGATGAAGATCTTTATCAACAGGAATCCCGACCATCATGTCGAGGATCATCACCAAATGACAGCATTCAGTGGAAGAGCCCGTCAGGTCAGAAGTGTAACAGGAGTATCAGGAGTTAAACATTCACAGCGTTTTGCACCATGAATTCAACCCCCTAGAGTCAGACTGTTAATTCTGAGTTGTACTGTAACAACCTGAGGTGTCTGAGGGAGAACATTTGGCACAAATGATCTGATTTGGGGTACAATGCCATTTGGTTTCTCCATAATGAAGACACACTGAGGTTTTTGGCTGCACCAACACAATAGTCACCCCCCCACCTTTCATACTTGCCAGATTTTGCTCCCTGTAAGTCTTTCCCAAAATTGAATTCAAGTTCAATGGTTGCCATCTGACACAGTTGAGAAGATGGTGCATGGATGGTGCATATACTACGGGACATCAAGGGAGGGTTCCAAGTGTGGCAGGAACGCTGGAAGCACCAGAAGACTACTTTAAGGGGCATGTTGGCCAAATTAAAATCAAGTCAGGGTTTTTACTCTGTTGAACCTTTGTGATTGCATCTTCTTCGGCTTTTGCATTTGTGTAGTAACTGTACTTGTAATTAGACTTGTGCATGCGACACAGAAGCTTGCAGGAACACGGTGAAGCAATACCAAACTGGACATTTTCCACCCGACACAGTGAGGAAGGCTAATTTAGTCACAGCTGCTCTCAAGCCAGCTTTGGACCAGTGTCTGCATCTGGAATCAGGCCACTGTACTGGGAATGATAATGGTGCATCCAAAGTCTGGAAACCGGGACTATTGTGTCGAGTCAATGAAAAAAAAAAAAAAAAGCAAGAAGGCCTAAAAACCACAGTAAGACATGATGGTCATTTTAAAGAGGAAAAAAATTAGCCTCAGCTCACCGATGAGTTTCTTTGTTAAGTGTTATTACCAGTCTATAAAGAGGATAGAACGTTATCTGAAGCTGAACAATATATTCCTCTCTGTTGCGACACCTTAAAATCCCATTAAGCTGTGATGAGGAGACTGGAGAGCCTATTAGCTTTTTAGGGTGAAAGCCAGATTCATTTAGAAAATTTAATTTCAACAAGTCCTGCCCGTTCGCAGCCTGAGGATGATGATATATTCCGAGCAGCACGCGATGTGAAATGTTGTGCATCAGTTTGCTGCCAGAGGAATTTCAGTCTTATTGACGAGTTAATCCTTCACTCTGATTGCATTTTTGTGGCGTTTTAATTTCGTACCTTCACGTCGGATTGAAAATAATTGCATGACTTGGACAGAAAAGTGCATTTAGGTGGCTGTTTGTGACATTTCTGATGTGATGTGAAAAGTCCCCTCAGTTGTTCCGCCATCTGGGGAAAAACTTTCTTTCGGAAAAGCAGCGTAATTCTACAGGAACCAAAACCTTTTCACTGCATATGACCATCTTTGGTCCGGTTGGGGGAAATGCAGTCTTGTGATGTGTGCGTTCGTATGCATGCATGATATCAGCCACCACTTCCTGACCAAGTTGGGCCTGAATCAAACTTCAGCTTTTTTTATTTTTTTTTCTTTTCCCCCTCTGATCTCAGTGGCTCAGCCTCTTTAGTCATATCCCGTCAGTCTTCAGTAAATAATCCAAGACTAAATCACCAGTGCTGTCACATGATACAGTGTTATGTCAACAACAGCTTCATGACAACAATCAGGCCTTGTGACAATGACAGAAGCAGAAAAGGCACGCACAATAAGGCGTTTAAATAGCCCCATAAAATATATAAGGATGACAGCACAGATACTGTACAGGCGCTCCGTCTCCGCTCACACAAGCACACACCGACCGACCGAGGTTCCTCCCACCCCTCCAGCAGCACACACATCCACGTACAAAGGCAGGCGTCTCATCTTCCTCGGCAGCCCGTCTCACTGTTTCAGCTAATCTTTACCATCACAGGCCAGGCTGCCATTGTTGGGATTTCCTCTTCTTAATTACTAGGACGCTGGGCTTTGTTCTTACTGTGCTGCCGTTTCAGGCTCCATTTCTAACCCTGTTGTGTGTCTTTAACCCCCCCTTGTGAGGTTGGAGGGCCAGAGGGGCATCTAGGTTTACCACCTGTTGAGGCAATTACGAACTGAACAAAGCATTGGATGGGCAAGGGAGGGGCTGGACTTCACCTGTCAGCACTTTTAACATCTCCCAAGGAAAAAGTTTTCGAATCAGAAGTCGCGCTGCCACCACTGTTACAATCCCACTACCACTACCTTTACAGCTGCTTCAGATTAGAAATAACAAACAATAGTGCCGCTGACGAGAAAACTCCTCTATTCCCAGAAACGACTGGGTCAGCACAACAGCATGGAGCGAGTTCTTCAGAAAGCAGAACAATGAGTGAATCAATCCCGTGCCTCCACCCTCTTCAGGCACATAGAGGAGAAGCACTCTGGGATTACGAGTGTGTAGTTTAATGGTGTCACGTTGCAGGATTTCTTCACTGAATCTGTTCATGTTATGATAAGTTACAAACAAATGACAGCTTTTTCTTATTATTATTGTTATTGTAAGTCATGTTCACATTTTAACCTTGGTTTCCTGCGTCTTCAGTAACACTTAATGAATATATACAACAGTCAGACTGATGGGGTTTTTTCTTGCTGTGAACCAGGATGGAAACCTTTTGACCTTGGTGTGTCTTAATGGTTTTATTTCTGGTCTGCTTGGATTCCATGTATCCATAATATAGTTTGGTGTCTACATATTCCACGATTCCTCACTCCTGCGCTATTGCCTTTATAGGTCCACACAGACTCTGGCTTTCGATGTGGATCCTTACACTAGTATGTGAAAGTAACTCCGCAGATTTACTCAATCACTTTCACTTCACCACATTTCAGATATTCTACTTTCTGCTTCACTGCATTTATCTGACAGCTTTGGTTCATTTTACATTTTGCACAATGGATAATATAACACTTTTTGTAACAAATAACAAGCATTAAAACACAACGCAATAGTTCAAGATTAAACCAGCGCTTTACAGCTTTTATGGCTTCTTCCTAAAAGCAGCAGGAGTCACATGTTAGATGTCAGCTCCTCCAAAAAGGGATTTTTTTCCCTCTGCACTTCTCACGTGGTTTCATGTAAACTGTTCAAGTGATTCAATATTTCACAAAAAAAGTCAAACATTAGAGAAAAACTGAAGTCACATTTGTTTATCAGAGCTTTGTTTTTTTCTTCATTTCTTTCCTGTTAATCATGTGACACACCCTCAGATTGAGCTGCTGTCCCTTTATTTAATGGAGTATTTTTCCACTACTTTTACTTAAGTAAAGAATCAGACTATTTCTTAAATTACTACCTTGAACTTTTCTTGATTTGAATGGAACACGATTGTTGATTGCTCAAACTCCAGAACAACATATTACCAACTCATACCAGGTTTAGTAATTGTGTTCATATTGGACCAGTTATTGTGCTCCTCACTATTTACAGAAAGTAGTGTGTCCTTGATGCAAGAGGATCATCGAGAGGATGTATTGGTGAGGTCGAGGGTGTAGTTTTTTTAGGAATGTAGTGCATGAGATATTCATGCAGGAGACCAAAGTTTGTTTTCCAGTCACAGATGTGCTGTTTTTTAAAATCCATAACAACAACCTTTCCCTAACCTTCACCACACATTAGCTGACTTGAGCAGAACACTGGTATCGACTGTTAAAAACTCTGTTGCTGAATATAGTTTATGGAGAATTGTTCAGGATTCCTGTCAGATGATAGGTTGCTCTCGCTATAAACTGCTATTTAATACACGCAGAGTTGTAACTTTTGCTGTCGGCCTTAAAAGTGCGGATAAAAGGAGTGAGAGATAGTCCCCTCTCAATACATGCAAGCTTATATCTGAGGGAGACACCTTCACAGTGTCGGGGCTGTATGACTCGGGTTTCTTTGGAGAACTTGGACAGACTTAAAGCGTATAGATCTCTATGTATAGATCCCCCCTGAGAGCGGAGGGTTTCTCCGGCAGTCACCAAGGTGATTTTAGGGAGAGTAATCTCTCATAATTCAAGTCGGATGGATTCACCGGAAATCAAATCAGCTTCCCAGACTGTGAGCTGAGGAGGCAATATCCCAGTGCAATTCTTCATTGACCTACATAGCATTTCTTCCTGACAGTTCCCTCCCTCGCTCTGCACCTCCCTCCCTCTCCTTCCATTGCCCTGATCTCTGGGGCTTCTCCCTGTGCTTTTGATGATGAGCAGCACAATATTCATCATCTCAGCCTCCAAATTGGAGTAAAAAAAAAAAAAAAAACAACAAGTGGAGAATAGAAAATTAACCCACCCCCCCCCCCAAAAAAGAAAAATATATATATATATATCTACACCAAAAATTGGAATTTGCCAGGCGGTTTGCTCCTTGGCTTTCCAGAAATGTAATTAAGCATCAGAGAAAATCGCAAGTCTGTGTGTCTCCCAAAAAAAATGATCGCTTGATTAGGTATCTAGGATTGGGTAATTTCCATCAGTGATGATGTGAAATTGGGGTGCTGCAAGAGCGGGTTGGATGTGTGTGTGTGCATGCCCTAAGTTCACACACACACACACACACACACACACACACACGCCCACATCCATTTGCAGCTAAACACTGTCGCATGTGCAGACACTCATGCAGGCCCACATGCACACCGAGACAGACAGTAGGCTCCCTCATCATTAATTCAGGAGCCATCACTCTCACCCTCCTTCTGCCCCTGAGAAGCTCTCGATGCTTCCCGGCAACATTATGCATATTTATTCATACATCCTCCCCGCTTTACTAAATGTCACTGTAAATGTTTCTACTTCTAATGAAGCCATTTCTTTATGTTTTTGCTCCATTCCCTCTACCACACCCTCCTCCTCCTCCTACCCGTCTTCCTCTGCCTCCGTTTGAAAGAGGAATATCCCTGAAAATGTTTCGGCTTCGTTGTTCTTTCTCTATTACCATAATGTCTCTAAACTTCAGAAGCGCTTTATTCAGCCCTCTGCTAATTCCGTTCACACTTAGTTTCACCTCGACCAAACGCCTCCGAGGAGAAACGCTGCCTTTGTAGCAATTACTCCAGACCTTGATCTGACTGAGCCGGCACCCCCACCACCGCCAGCCCACCCCTCAAAAGTCAGTGGTGCGGGGATTTTTCAGGGTCTCCGCTGTTTTCCATGTCTTCACCCAGAAGCCTCAGAAAGTGAATATAAGAGAGCCAGCTCACTCCGGCTTCTGTTTGCCTCTCTCTCCGCTTTGTTTTCGAATCCCTTCCCCTCTCTCTCTCTTTCCTTTCCCTCCTGTCTCATACAAACATGTGCATTCCACATTCCCCGGAACACAAAAAAAAAAAAGTCCCAGGATAACGACTCTTAGACGGAGTTTGAAGGTGTGTCGTTTGCACCAGCAAGCCTGCTCAAGAGTGTGTGAAACATTCTTTTGCTGGTAATTATCAGCAGCTGCCAAAATTGTGGAACGAGAATAGCAACTTCTATACTGTGAGAGCTGTATAGCCCCTATTCACCTGCACAATAACCTTTCAGCCCATGCTGTCTTTTGCAGCGGTTGTCATGGAGGAGGACTGGAACACTGTGTGATTAGTAGGTAACAAGGTCCTTTAAAAAGTTCACAGTCGGTGTCTCTAATTCAACCTTGTAGTGCAGCGGAATGGGAACATGCATTTAAATATTCCTACTGGTGGAAGAAATACCATATCTGTCATTTCTTGCTAGACCTAAAAGTCCAGAATGTACGTTGCAGTGATGTCCCTAATGCACCCACTGACAGTCAGAGTACTTGTTGTTTGTACAGAGGAAATACTGCCAAGACGGATATGGTGCAGCACATATCAAAGGTTGGGCTTTTTAGCGTATGAATCCAAGAGATTAAATGGTCCATATGACAGCAGCAAGCAAGACCAAGTGTTTGGCTGAGATCGGTGCAACATACGTTGGATGATATGACATCAGGACTGGCATCCTGCAACCAGTCATTTGGGGCAGTAAGGCTGAAAATATCAGGCCTCGCTGTGCAGCTGCAATCGGAAAATGGACGAACTCTCTGAATGGGTGGCCCCGCTTATTCCCCCCGAGGCTGCTAGCTGGTTTGATTTTCCTCAGCAGAAAACAGTTTGGTGTACGGATATGTACTATAAGCCTGTAGGGGTAACTAGGGTAGGGATCAGTGGTGATGGGAGCTAATATAGCTTTAGGGCATTTCCAGTGGATGAGCTGGTAAAGTTCGTGAATTTTACGCTCGGTTTACTTTCTCTTCACACAAAGAAACTGAACGAGACCAAAATGTTCACTTTGCCCATTGGTTAAATGCGTCTGGGGTCGGTGTGAATGCAGGAGAAAGGTCTTGGAAATGTCTCGTCTGCTCAGATATGAAGAGGGCACCTGGCTACGGGGGCTTTGCAGCACAAGCTTGCAGAATATGCATTGCAGTTTGGTCAGATTGAGGTTGGATCAGTTCCCACCACAAACGAGTATGATTGCTGTGTTCAGACCTGCCAAAGCAAATTATACCAGGGGGGAAACCAAACCAGTGTCCAAATCAATCAGACTAAGCAACACAGGTTTGTAAACTCCTTTAGGGGAGGAGTGTTTCCGAGATGCCAGAATGTCCATCCGGATTTGACTTAAAGATCACAGCTTGTAGATGAAAATAACTTAAATCCCCTTGATGCCCATCCTGGAGTCTCCAAACTTTTATTCACTGTGTCTACATACAGGTGAGTGACAAAACTAAGATAAAGTGCAGCCTTGTAGCCCTGAGAATCATATTGGAAGATTCTACTTCTCATAGTTCATGCGCAGTGCCAATGTTCAGTGTCAATACATGAAGAGAAGTGCCCTTTATGAGGTGAGGTGGAACGTAAGCGTGTGGAGGTCAGAGCGGTGCATTGGGGGTAGCAGATCTCACTTTCATGCAGGAGACCAGTAGTTACATACAGACCTGTAAACATGATTTATCACCTGAAATCAGGATGTTTCTGTGTCCCTAGTTCTCAGTTGCTATACCTTAAATATAGATATTTCTTGCCAGTCTTTTCAACTGTACACCATTTTTCTGAAAGATAATCCCACACTTATTGTTTTAACGATGACTGCCTGTGATATCGAGGTAACGTTATGTTTATGGATGAACAGAATGGCCTACTTGAAGGTAGAGGAGGATCCTACTCCGCCATGTATGGTAATGATGTGCAATTATGACGCCCATTTAATAGGCTGATGAGGTCGGAATCAGGTGCACAGTCTCCCATGGGTGCTGAACAGGTTCAGCGTCTTGCCACTCAGGCCATATTATTCACTTACCATCCAGCGTGTCCTTGTTCCCCATATGGGAGCATCACTTATTAATTTCTTTTCTTTAATTTGTTGCCTGTCTATGATCTGTCACCCAAAAATAGCACAGAGTGTTAAATCATGTCCCAGTTCTTAGCAGGTGACTCCAAAGATAGACTTTTCAATCAGAAACTGAGGTGAAATGCTCTCTCTGACTTTGTGCCAGATGCTTTGAGCCTGTACATTTCACTCTGACTCACTCACTTTGGTGAATAAAGGGCAGGCTAATGAAATCAAGTCCGCTGCTCACAGGAACTATAAAATGTCTGCTTTTGTACCGGAGCTAATTATTCATCAGGGCTGTACTAAAGATTACTGTGGATATATATGAAGAAGCAAATCCTTTAAATGGTTCTTTTATTGTTCCTCTACAATCCCCCCCTCATTTTAGATACGGCACTGGCAGGCACCCTTGTGAAATGACTCTAAGCCATTGTTCCTGTGTTATCCTGAAGACACGAAAGGCTAGTTAGTGCAGCCTTTGATAGAGATGCCCGGCACCATTTTAACATTTGTGTTATCAGCAAGACAGAGAATTACTGAGGCTGGGATGGGAATAAAGCCACTCGATCCTCTGTCGCCGTCTCTGTCTAGGAATGAAAAATAATAATGTGCAGGATTGCGAGCTTATCTTTCTCTATTGTGGCACAAAAACTTTTCAAACAGGGGACATCTCAATAGTGTGTGCATAAAGCATGTCAGCCTCCTGAACTAAGTGCTGCTTGTGTCTCCCATAGGGCAACACAGTGATTTGCTTTTTTTTTCCAAGAACAAGCAGATTATAATAGGAAGTACATCAGGATTATTGTTTCACTACTACAGCAAAGAAGGATGAGCGAGCAGCCTTAATGCAGCGGCAGCAAAGTCTGAATAAGATGCACGCTGACTGCAGTGATTGAGTCTGCAGAAACCTTGAATCAGTGCATTTGTTCATGAAGCCAGCTGTGCAGTCTCCACAGCAGTACAGTAAGGTGAGCCTGAAAGAGCAATGGGTGGCTCCCAGAGCTGCCAACCCGCTCTGATGCCCCCTACAGGGCAGAAGGCTCCTATAGCCACAGAGACCTGCGGCCGGAAGCCTCCGCTTATTGCAGTCAATTGAGCTAAAACAGCAGAGAACTCAAGCAGCAGGTTTAACCCTTAAGGCCCAGTCCGAGCGCTGGGAGAAGTAGGGTCAGGAAGGTTTGAGCTGTGTGAGGCTGGATCCGGTTTTAGTTTCACTTCTCCTTCTTAGAGAGTTTCACAACCAGATGAAGTATGAATGAATGTTTTGAACTGAGCTGCTCCAGTGTTGATGCACTTTGCAGCAGAATTCTATGAAGAAATGTCCGCAAACAAAAGAAGATGATTCATAATTAAAACTTTCGGGACTGCTGTCCAAATCAGAGCTAGAAATGAGGTTTGTCCTGTTTTTTAAACCACCAAACTCTTTCCCTGCTGAAGTGGGTGACAGACAGACAGACAGACTGTTCACACACCAGCACAGAACAACTTCTTTGTTCACATGCAGGAACAACACTGCACTGAGTCCCTTGAGCCTCTATATGTTCCCATAAAACTACATAAGACCATATAGCATCTATAATATTAATGTGTTGCCACTGTGGGGATTTAGAATGTGTACGTTGCACTGTAGAGGCCTTAATGCACGTCACTGTCTTTTGCATCTCCTGTGATGTCACTTTAATGATTCAACAGCGCTCCTGGGGAGTCACAGATGTTTGTGTAATATCCTTATAAAAGTATTTCTTGTTGTTTATCATGAGGGAATATGGAGCTAGAAAAGATTTTCTGTGAGTGATACAAAATAAAGAAATAAATGTAATTCAACATGACTCACATGCGCAGAGAAGCCATCGGCTTAGCGCATTTTTCTGTCTAATGTGACTTTGTGATGCGTCCAATAAGGGCTACAGGCTGGTGGAGGGAGAGAGGCAGCTGGGTTGAAATCTGCATATCGATTGCAGAGACGCACACATCGACACACGCACGAAAACAATCGCGCGCACCCGCGTACTCATCCCTCGTAAAGGGGCGTGTGGAGCTGGCAGGGACTCAAACCCTCCGCATTTGCATCAGTGGAGGAGCCGAGAGCGGTGGCGCACGGAGAGACGGACGGAGAAAGCAACTTGTATTAAATCAAAAAGGACTTTTATTTGCCTCAGTGATCTTTCCCTCCTTGAGACATTTTGGGACTACCGGTTCTCCCTCACGTTGGTCGGATTTCAGTTGTGACAGCGCTGAGTGGGAGCCCAACGCGCAGAGAGAACCGGAGAGATCAGCGGTGAGGAGGCTCGCCTGTACGCGGAGAGGAGAGTGTGTCTCCGGGCATCGGCTGTGCGTCTTTGCGCGAACAAGACTGGACTGCTCTGTGGTTCTTCCTCTGCGTATAAAAGGAGGGGATTTGGGGGGTACTGGCTGATAAGTTGACTTGCTTTTGTGGAGCTCTGGTGTCGTTTTAACAGAATCGGAGGAAGCCTATCGGATCGTACTCTCTGCTCCACGCATGTTGAAAGTGGAGAGAGCAGGGCTGGATGCCTGCGGGTTTGCGAGTCCTCAAGACGCAGGTGAATGCAGCTGTTTTTTATTTGACTTGTTCCAAGGGTTAAAAGAAATATTTAATTTGAGTTTTCTGAAATAATACTAATCACATTTTCTTCATGATTTCAGTAATTTTACGCACAACATTACAATTTTGGCTCATGTGATCCCATTGTTTTACCATCCCTTCTTATTTTTTTGTTCTAAAACCAAAAGAGCACAACATACAGATTATTACAATTTTTCCCCTTGTAATCACGTATTGCATTGTTTTGTGTTGAAGCAGGAGTTTACAGCAGAATGCTTTGTGTTTTCTGTTTGAGGTTTGCTGAGAACCAGCCGGCTGCGTTCCTTTTTACGCGGTGTGACCCACTAAGGGCAGCCTTGAGTAAACTACTCGAGGCTACTATAATTTACGCTTTAATTGATTTCCTCTAAATTTCAGCGTGCCAGTTTAATGGTGTCACTGTTGTGGGGCAGGTTTCAACAATCGGCGCATCTGGGCAGCTTATGGTGCATAAAAGACATCCACCAGAACTAAGGAGGAAAAATTACTTTCTGCCATTTAGCTCCGGAGCAAAAGAAAAAAAACTGGGCCTGTAAACAACACTACAGATGTGCTCCTGTTCGAGCCGGAGGATGAGTGTTTTTTTAAAGGATTGGAAGACAAAAAGGGTCAGTTTTGTTGTGTAGATGTCACATAAAGTGATCAGATAGAAGTGAAAGAGGGACACCCGAGGAAATACCCAACAATAATCCTCAAGATCCAGACTTAAAATAGTTAAGAGGATGTTTCATAGTTGCCTGGTTTCGCCAAGTAGAGTAATTTATAAATGGCAACATCTCAGGGAGTGTTTTTTTAAAATGTTCCTGCGGGGAGTCCTGTTGTGTCACTACATCTCCCAATAATGTCAAGCTCCTTTATGTAAAAGAAGAAAGGGGGAGGGAGGGGAGGAGAGGGTGAGTGAGTAAAAGAGAGAGGGAGGAAGAAAGAGAGAGAGTCGTGTCACTTAACGGACTGTTGGTGCTCCATGACTCAGTGTGCTGCTCCGCTTACATATAAAGACGCGGAGCTTTTCAGACATAGGTTGGCTATTTGTAATCAAGCCAATCATCAACCTCTCCGAGTCCCTACTCTGAGCCTATAGAAGCAAAGCGGTCACAATTTGGGGAAGGGGTGGTGTACCCGTGTCTTCAGCGTCTTATTTGTATCCGCGCTTTTTTGACAGACTGGGGAATGTCCAGAGCGCACGGCCGCGGCACGCATCCATAACCTGCTCACATCTCCGTCTATTTCTTTTTGCACTCCACAGCCAAGGATTACATCCTTCCCGGGCATCGTCTGAAGGAGTAAAAGGACGCAAAGTCGGAGCGGAGTGGGTAGTTTCTTCACATATCTTTGCGCTTTGGCTTCTTTGGAGAGGATATGGCACGGTCGGCGCTGGAGAGAGGAGAGCAGCCGGCACAGGCGAGAGGAAACAGGAGCTGAATGACAGGATGCCAGCGACCTGAGCCCGCACTCAGATCACTTCCAACTTCGTCAAAAGAGACACTTCTGCTTTTATTTGTTGAGTTCAGAAGCGGGAAGAAGAATACTTGCCAAGAAAAAAAAAACAAGCTTTTGGAGGAGTTTAATTTTTTGGAGGAGTTTTTCTTTTTTGTATGCGTAATTTTAATTTTTTGTCGATAAAACAAGGATGCATTGTGGATTAGTCTTTATCCTGTTCATGGGAATCCTCTTGGTGGTCAAGGCTTTCAAAAACGGTAAGTGTGACATCTGATATCTATATAAATAAAGCTTTTATGTGCTCTGCAAAGCTACTAATCCCAATATTTTTTCAAAAGATTAGTCCCCTCTGATCTGCGCTGATCTTTGGGTAAACTCGCAAGGCGCTCACCTGCCCATTCCGCCAACGCCTTAAGAAAACCCCTCTAATATTATTCCTACAAGGACTTAGTGTTGCTCCACAGTGACTTTAGAATACCTTATTGTAGCCCTCTTCAACAGTGTTCTGCTGTTTTATTGTTAGACTTGTATTTATGATTATTATTCCTGCTGCACAGCGTGTTTTTTTCTTTACCTTACTACTCCTAAGACATCATCCCCACAATACAATTAAACGTTTATAAAATATTTATTGTAATCATAAAACTACACTTTATTGTGGGATTTGTAACCAACTATAAACCAGTTTATTAAATGAATTACGCACTGTTTGCGCGAGGACAGAAGTTTAGTATGGGGATTAGTAGCGTCTCTTTGTGATAAAGTTCAAAAAGTCACTCCAAAAACTCGACTTAAACAACTTCCCATGTTCTATTCTTACTGCATCGCTTCCGTTTATGCGTTTATTTATTTCGATTTAATAGATTTAAAAGAGTTAAATTACTCGATAGCGCATGCTTTTATAATAATTTTTAAAAAGTGAAAATGAAAATAAATATGCGTCGGAGCAGTCAACCTCTTAAAAATAGATGAATATTCCTTTAAATTGTATTTAATGCCGAGTTTTAAAGGAACACAGTGCAGATAAAAGTCACTTCAGGCTTTGGCAGAACTAAACTTTATTAAAGCTTCAGCCCTTCTCTCAGACTTTGGTGCTGCATGCATCACTACATAAAAAGCTGTTCCTTTCCTTGTGTTAATGTGAGTCAGAAGCAGCTTCATCTTCTGTCTGCATGACTTCAGCTCGTGCATGTCACAGCATGAAATTAACAACTGTCTAAGTGCAATTTATGAGCTCATTATAAGTAATTTTGTGTGGCTGTTCTAATGTTCTGTTTTCACTCTGCTCTGTTGTCGACAAAGCCTCAAACTGCAGCTTTGTTTCAGTTTATAAAAATCTGTGAAAGAACAATTGGAAAACTCTTTACTGTGTAGATTCATGGGTAGGGATGTCTTAAAGGAGCTCCCTCCACAGTAGAAAAAGTTGAGCTTTAATTCTGATTAACAGTATCTAATATTTCCCTCTGTGTCACCTGTAGGAATTAAATGACTAATTCAAAGTGTGAGTGTTGTGTAAACCCATCAGTCTGAAGTGTCCCTGAGCAAAGATTACCTCATTCAGTCCAACTGTTGTCTCTCTCTCTGTAAGCTGTCAGTGGATAAGATCATCAGTCAAGTTTTCTTTGTTTCTGTCCCTCAAGAACTCTTGTCACTCCCCTCTGCAGATAAATGTGGAGGCAACATCAGAATCTCAACCGCCAACTACCTCACTTCGCCCGGATACCCCATGTCTTACCCCCCTTCTCAGAGATGCGTGTGGGTGATCTCGGCGCCGGGTCCTCACCAGCGGATCCTCATCAACTTCAATCCGCATTTTGATCTGGAGGACCGCGAGTGCAAGTAAGTACAGCATGAGTTGGCGACCTCCTCTATCAAGACCAGATGTGCTTTTGGCCCCCCCAAAAAAAACAACACAAAAAAAGAGTCATTCATTCAATCTGGTTTTGTCTGTGGGGGTTTGATCTAAAGTTAGTAGAGGGAGATTGTGAAAACTCTAATACAAATCTACATATCTTTATTCTATTAGTGATGGGAAGCTTCTCAAGGTTTGACCCCCCCACACTTGACTGGAGATGCTGTGTTGAAGCCGTTCACACAAACTCCTCCGAATTCACATTTATTTTCATCTTAAAGTGCATATACACGTGTGCCCCATTCATAAGGGTGACTATTGTTGCGCTCCGGTGTGTGTGTGTGTATGTGTGTGACACTCATTCCTCCCTCTCCCTCATGCCTATTGCACATGAAACTGCGCCATCTAGTGTCAGCAGGCTCTCCGGAGCTGTGTTAATGTAATCCCGCTCTGTGAATACATAGGGCAGCAGGAATGTCTCACCCCTGCCATTTGGTTTTGGAATGTCCTTGATTTTCGTCTTTGTGGAATGAAGTCACCGGGGTATAATATTGATTTGAGCTGCTGTTTTTTTTGCAGAAGGGGGGGAGTACCATAAGGCCAAAACCTCACAAGAGGCCGTTAAAAAGGCGGCTCTGTCCTATACTGCAGGAAAACAATGTCTGTTTTAATCAACCGTACACTTTCATATTATCTCTTAAAATGCAATTACTCTGAAAACAAGCGAGAAATTCCAAGAAACAAGTCTCAGCTTATTTAATTAGGCTTTATTAACGTCAGAGTTGGAACAGAGTGAAATGATGTGACTCACATGGTGTGTTTTTTTTCACTTAGATTTCCTCCAGAAGCTCAGTGAAATCACCCTTTTAAGGTGGATTTCTCGGTGACACTTAGTTACTGATGCTTATTTGACTTGTAAGCCACGAGCTGCTGCATCCAGCGAAAGGCTAAGCGGCTAACCTGTTGTCGGATAGATAGTTTAAGCCGATGAAACCAGAGACAGACAGTAATGTGATGAGCCCGTGTCAGTGTGAGTGCCCTGAGGTGAGCCTTTGCCTGGGCAGACTGCCTCGCTCTGATTGCCTGTCTTTCTTTCTGTGTGTGTGTGTGAGTGTGTGTGTGTGTGTGTGTGTGTGTGGTTTGTGTGCGTGTGTCGGTGCCTCTGCCCTGCTCTGTCTCAGCTGTTTGTTTACGCTGCAGGGCTCGGGAGAGTACAGGGCTTTGCTGGATCCTGTTACTGTATCCCCGCTCCACCCAAAACCTGGACCCTCCGCTTCTTTTGTGCTCCTTGAATGGCCCCCGTATACGCTTGCAGGGTTTGTGTCTTTTTTTTTTAATCCCGGATTTAAATCCCACTTTAACCCATCCTCACTGCTGCCAGAGATTTATGGCAGGCTGGATGCTGCTGTCTTTTAGAGGCTGGATGCTCCTTGACACTTCTTCTGGGTCTGATTTCAGCACCAGAGGGACTATTAAAGTGTTCAAGTTGGAAACAGAGAGCGAGGAAGGGACAGGAGGAGGAAGAAGAGGAGGGGGGGTCGGCGGTAACAATGCTTGTGTTAATCAAATTAGTCAGGAATGAGTTTCCTGTGTCTAAACACATGCAGCAAGAAGAATTTAGTCCCCTGCAGGCTCAAGGAAGGCAGTTTTTTTAATTTGAAAAGGGGGCGGTCTTTGAGTTTACTGATCCATCAATGTATCATTTAAAAATTAGCGCTGCTCTTTCATTTAGCAGCCACACTGAGCTTGCAGATTGCGGTTCGCCAGTTAATTGGCTGTTCATAAATTTGTTAGCAGATGAAGTTTCTGCAGCGGACGTGTCTCTCCCTCCTGCTTGCTTGCTTGCTGTTTTCCTCCGCCTGCGTCCTACGTGCGTATTCATTACATGTGGAGCAACCTACCAATAGTGTGGTCAGAAGGTTATAAACCGCTTGTCTCGAGGATACGTTAACAAACGACCCAGACAGGCGGCTGTGAAACTTAAGTCAGTCTCCCGTTCATGTGGGCCACACAGATTGCGCAGGAAAACGGGGTCGTCCTGACCTACAGCGTTTTGCTATTTTTAACTCGGTGTACCGTTTCATTTTTAATGTTGTTAATGGAGTGGTTTTCATGGGACTTTAGTTCCACTTCACGATATGCTCCGACTTGTGCAGCTTCACGTTGGCTTTAGACAGAAAAGACAAGGCACGGAGTGAAATCTATTTTACCTTTCATTCTTAATTGCAAATTATGGTTCTGCGTAACATGAGCGTGGATTATTGTGGTAATTGCTGACAAGGCATGTCGTAGGTAATTCAATCATAAGTAAAGGAATAGTCATTTATATATCCGCAGACAGAAGTTGGGTGTGATTTGTGTCGGACCCATCAGACTCTCTGTCGCAGCTCCACTCACCAAATCAGCTCTTACATAATGGAAACTGATGAGAGCCAGAATGGCTTCCTTATCTGATGGACTGGCAGAGTGGGTGGAGGTGGAGGCGGTGGAGGTTACAATGCATGCTTCAGTGCACTGCCTTGCAATCTAATTAGAGGGCAAATGGAACACACATGCACCACATGTTCTCCAACATGGCTCTTATCAGCAAACCAAACAAGAAGCACTCAAAGTGGTGCTCGTAAAAAGAAAAACAGTCTTTACTGAGTGGAGTCTGGCTGCGGTGGTGTTGTTGCACGTGTGCGCTACCCTTGACAGGTTTGTTTGGGGAAGTGCAGAGGCCTGTATCCTGAGAGCTGGAGGAGGAAAACACTTCATCACAGAGATAAGGGCACTAAGTGAGCCTTGCGATTCTGAATGCAGAACGTGTTTACCTTTCACGCACCGTTGTAGACTTTCACAGAGTGGAGTTTGAGGGGCCGCCCTCACTGCCTCTCACAGCTAATGAAGTTTGAGGCGAAGGCGCAGCCTGCATCAAGGCAAATATTTGAAGTCAATTTGCTCTGAAAATCGGTGGAATGAGCAAGCTAAGCTCAAGTGAAAAACTGAAGTAAATAGATATGCTTCTTCTGCACTCCCTTGCCATGCACCCATTCTCCCTTTGTCTGCAATCTGATAAGGGCTGTCAGGCTCGTTTGGCTGCAGTGGCTCTGCCATCTGAAGGAAAAATGGAGGTTTCAGTAGATTTGAATCTATACAAGTGACAGGCAGGTTTCACATGAGGCGGACTGAAGGGCAATTTATCTAATTTAAAAGACATACTTTAGTTTCTTATTGTTAAAGCAAGATTTACTGATCAGAAGTGTGATAAAGTTTCTAGTTTCGAACCTAAACAAGATCTAGGAATCTTTCATCCTGAGCTGCAGGCTGTTCTCTCCACCTCCTCCTCTCTTGCTGACTCAAAGAGGAGAGGCAACTTTCGATAGATACGATGTACTCCTGACAACATTATGAATCATTGATAGCATCGGATTTGCTGACCAGCCCAAAAAAAAGTGTTCTTTCTTCGGCATGCTGAAATCTCCTGCAGTCAGCCAGTCAGTCAAGGCTGCACTGTTTGTTTTGGAGGAGCAGAAGAGAGGGGTTAAAAACAGGAGGGAGGGCGAGAGAGAGAGAGACTGTCTGCTTTCTCTCAGCCCTCCCTCGTTTCTTTGCTTTTCTCTCCGTCTGGATGGTATTTTTCTGGACCTCACAGAAATTCCAGCGTGACAATGTGTGCAGTGGATGGGAGGGGGAGACGTTCGGATGCGATGTATGGCAGGGTGGTACTAGGCAGCGGAGATATTTGAGGAATGCCTCCTCATGCAGCTCTTTGTGGGGGAGACCGAGGGGAGAGTCGGCGAAAGCCTCCCTCCTCACCACGCTTCAAAAGTCTGCGAGAGCCCCCCTGCCTTCAGGTGTCTGTAACTCAAAGCTTGGAAAAGCACTCTTTTCCTCTTTTTAATTGTAGCTCTCTCCTTTCTCTGTCCCTCTGCCCCTTCACTCCAACCCCCCGCTGAGCTGCCCCCGTGGAGCTGCTTGGCCTGCTGGGAAGGCAAACATTCTCCGCTGTGTACCTTCTACAATAGACATCCTGCCCTTCCTGGCATTTCGTGACCAGGCCTGGACTCCAGAGATGACTAAGGGGAGCTGGGGAAGGGGGAGCGGGGGTATTAACCTCCACAGAATCTATAGTTGGCTCTGTCTTTGTCATGTGGAATCCCAGTAACCCCACTCGTATGTGCCCGACAAAGAGTGCCACCTGTTTGAAGGAAGCGAGAGGGGAGGACAGAAGGGGCTTTAGGGAAAAGATCCGCTCGGCCACTTTTCCTAATTCCCTTGTTATGCTTCCGCCCTAATAGCATGCAGCAGCTCAGTGATAAAGAGCCGCGGAGCTTCACAGCTGGGCAGCGAAGAGCAAGAACTCCTCCCTTACGCTCCCTTCACCCTCCTCTGCAAGGCGGCCATGGGCAAATAAGAGCTGCGTGATTGTTTATTAGCCGTTGTCATGGAGGAAAATAAATAAGCCAGGATTGCAATAAGAACCTTTTTTTAACAGCCCTGTGGCGGTGACAGCTTTTAAAGGAGGGAAGTGCTGTGACCTCCAGGGCCGAGGAGATGGGGCTTTGGATTGACATGGATTGTTGGAGATACTTATGGCCTGTTAGAGGACATTTATTTCTGCTGTCAGTGTGTTCTTTTCTTTCAAGTGCATGTCACAGAAGCATCCACGCTGGGGGCGTTCAAAGTGGCACCGCAAAATAGGCACAGCAAAATAGAGTGCGTAGGGCGACACCGCTTCCTTTAACTACCAGGTTCGACAAAAACAGCTGAAATTGTGCACCTGGTATTTTCTGCAGCAATAGACTCCCACAGTTCATAACAATGGAAATCAAATTAGACCTAAAATTACAATGAAGCAGTGCGCCTGGAAAAAAGCTTGTCAGCAGCACCTCAAAGAGCAATCCGCTTTGAATATATCTTGTTTGCACTTCGCAGCAATTATACCAAAACTAACGAGTATTTTGACAGCGTGGTGAAACTTCCAGACACAAGCACTCTGCGTCTTAAATCCGTCCTGTTTGCTACCTGCAAAACGTAACTGTTAACGAAGCAGGTGAGCCGTTCAAAGCTCAAAGCAAATGAGAGCCACAGCGCTGATAAATTTCAAACGTGTTCGCTTTGTTAGCTAACCAGAGGGCAGAAAAGACCGGACAGCGGACAGAGATGTTGCATCAGAAAGCCGTTGACCTTCACTCTCATTACTCTTTCTTCCTCACCGTCTCTTTTAAACATAGAGGGGTGACTCCTTGGCTAATGAGCAGGATTAAAGTAGGTCTGTGCACATGTGTGCTTGCATGCATGGGCTACATGCATGTGTGTGTGTGAGTGACCGTGGGGTTGAGGGTCTTTTTTTTTTTTCCATCCGCCGGTGAAGTGTTTCACCTTGGCCGCAGCTTGGAAGGGCAGCCTGATTGAAAAGCTTTCTAGCCGTGGCATCTGCCATCCTCCCCGCTGCTCTGTCACCACTTTGATTCATGCACAACCTGACCACAACCGGGAGGCGAGCCACTCTACCTCGCAGCGGGAGGCAGGTCCACTTCACAGCGGAGGAGTAGGAAAAGGAGGAACGAGGGAGAGAGAGAGGAAGAGACGACAAGGCCCGCGCTCATAAATAACCCACTGGATTTCAAAGTCTCTTATCTGCGGCAGCACAAAAGCATCACAGTCTCACGTGTCTGCCTGTTTTGTTTTTCATCTCGATGTGGGAGTTAGCAAGTTGTGTTTGCCAGGGACTAGTGTCCCTAAGCTGTTTCTGGCACATGACTGGTGAATTCGTTTTTCTTCTTCTTTTTTTTCCAGCCCCAAACCAATGCAAGCTTCCCTATATGGAAGTTTTTTGTGGAAGGGAGCTGCAGCCCACACAGCTTAGAGATGTCAGTTGTATGCTCTTTTACTTTTTTATCCAAAACAGATTGCAAGAGAAGGAGCCGTATGGAGGCACTCATGATTAGAGGACAACATTTGGTAATCTCAGCTCTCTATCTGGACACGCATCTATTTACTGTAAGAAAATTCGAACTCATTTTCCTTCCAGCGCCGATGAAAAAGAATTAAACACTGAGGCTATAATTCAATTATGCGTTTCTGTTTCCAAAGGACAGTTGGCAATAAGTACCATCTCCCCCTTGCTCTGCTTCATATAATATAATTAGCAACAGGTTTTCCTCTCTTGCCTTTTTTTTCTTTCCATCAAATGCTGATTTTTCAGTTTATGAGGCGGGATGGAAAACAGCAAAAACAGCGTGAATAAACGAGGAATAATTAGAGTTCAAGATAGACGTGGGTGGCAGAGCAGTAGTCAGGGGTGGATTACTTAAAAACAGTCCCTCCCAATGTCTTACTTATCCCCCCGGTCCCAGAGGAGAAAGGAAAGAGAAGAGGCTCTTTAGTTGAATTGATGAGAGAGTTCTGGACACTTTAATACAGCGTGTCCAGGCTTGTCAGACATGTTTCGTTCAGTGGTCTAACCTTGAATGGGGCCTATGATTTTGATTGATGTTGCCGTGGTCCTACGCAGCTTGTTTGTTGCCCTAACGCCCCGGTGCTTACAGATCCACAAGGGGTGGCAGGTGGGAGGGGGAGCTCAGCGACCGCAGGGTTCTTTATTCAAACAATCAAGCAAGTCTCTAGAGGGGCTCTGGGTGAACCAAAGTTTGTTTGCAGTGGGTAAGAGGGCAGGTAGTTAGGAAGTAGGAAGCCAAGGACCCTCCTGTCTCAGCCCCAGATCCCCGGGGTCATTTTCGGTCACTGTTTTTTGCGCACAGCGGGCCGTTGGCTTGCTGGTGTTTCTCCACCGCTATACTCCGCGTGATTCAGCCAGGGCAGCAAGCAGACAGTGATTGATGGGGCAGTACCCCGCTGCTCTCTGATTGAGTTAGAGCCACTCACAATCGCTGGCTTTGTTTGCTCTTTGCTTGATCTCTCCTCACTAAATTGGTAACATTAGTTGTGGTCTTTCTTTTTCATTGCAGCAACCGTTGCAATTTTTTTTCTCACGGTCTTATTTGCTTTGTTAGATGGCAGTGATTGTAAAAAAAGGACTGTAAATTCTGCTTAACTGCAGCCTTTTCTAGCATTATCTCAGTGGGGTAGTGCTGAAAGTATTATTAGTTGCCTGTACCTCTGGCGCCTGCTGAGCTGTTCCAGGTTGACCCCTGCCTACATGGGGATAAGTGACAAGAAGGCCCCTCTCCGCCCTGCATACTTACACAATCTCCCAGAGGGCTTCACCAGAAAGCAGAGGGAAATGATACCACTGGACAGACGGCCTCCAAGTTGACAGGAAAGTTTGATTGTCCAGCCAGTAAAAGGAGGAGTCACCTTGCCCTCCAAATGCTGGCAATAGCTGGCTGGCCATCAGCACTTAAATCAGCCCTGTAATGCCAAGTGTTCAGCTTCTCTGCCCAACACCACGGAAGAGATGCACCGCTTGGCATGTGGCCCTCACAGCACGGCCTATTTGGCTTTCAAAGTGCTGCATCATTGGAAAATCTTTGCATGCAGCGGGAACAATGCAGCCGTCAAAATGAAATAAAGGAGGAGGCTTTGAACGTTAGATATTGCATCCGAGAACTGATCAAAGGAAATTGTGAGAGTCTGGCAGCAGCTGATTACCTGGCCGTGTCCTGAAATATGTGCCTATTGTAAAAACGCTCCTCTTATGTATTTATCACCTCTTTTTTCTCTCTCCCTGTTAAGAACTAGAAATATAGCTTGTCTTGTCTCAGGTTTATTGTGTGGTTTAAGGTCAGGTGTGATTGATTCCGTGTGTTGCATACACTGAGGAAGACAATGGTCCTCCACATCACTCCCACAGCGTCTGTTCACGGTCTTTCCTGTTGTGAGCCAAGAGGCTGAATGTCCAGCCTGATGACCGGGTCACGAATCACCCAGCTCAGACTGCTCTCTGACCCCACCTCCCCGACTCCTCCACAGGCTCCGCAGAGGACACAGAAAAGACAGAGGAGGGAGACCGCCAGGGGGGACGGATGGGACGTTTAATTGAATAATTCCCAGTGCAGTTATTATTACCATTGCCCTCCAGCTGCCAGTGAGGAGCCATGCAAAAGAATCTTAAAGAAAGGCAGCGTGCTTCAGGGCCACTGAACTTTTAACTGGATCGGTGTTGGCACCTGTTTGCCAACCACTACTATCAGCTATTTGCACTATTTTTTTCTCTCTTTTGTTAAAGTTCTCTCACTGCCTCTATCAACAACCCGACTTACATGCCTTCTCTATCTCCCTCTGCAGTTTCCCTTTAACGCTCCAGCACCGCTATCCCACCCACACCACGCTCTTTCTCTCTTCCTGCCCATTGTGGGGAGGCGAGAGAGTTTTGAACAGCACCCAAAGGCTTTACCTCTAGTTGACCTCAGCCTCAACTCCCCTCCTCCCCTCCATACTCTCCTCCTCTGCTCCTCTTGCCTTTTTGAATGCGGCGTGCTCCTTGCACAGCTCGTTACCCGGCGGGGAGCACCGCTACCTTCTCGCAGCATCACAAACAGATAGATGATTGCCTCTGTATTTGCCGCTCGGTTTTTCGGGGAGTGCATATTGATGCTGTTGTTGTTTTTTTTTCTCGTCGGCCTATAAATCGTGAAGTCATGAAGCGCTCACATGACTAATTTTAGTTCCATTTTAAGTTCAGTGGGTCACTCGCTCAAGGTTGTTTACAATTATCTTCTCTTTTCCTTATGTTTCTTCTTGTCACATGGTTCCAGTGAGCCTGACCTCGATCCTGTACATCCTACACATGTAGTCATAGGCAGGATATCCAGTCATAGTTTGTTCCCTAACAAGCACCCTCCTTTTGCGACAAACCCAGAATAAATGGGATAGTGTTCACAGTGTCAGGATTCTGTATGGATCCTGGGCTCCACTATTAGAAAGTTAGACTGAATAATAGTAAACCAAATTACCAGGGTACAAACAGGACTTTCTCAAAAAGAATGTGTAATAAAAATTTTATGAAAGTAGCTGCGTCTGTTCCTAAAAACACTAAAATGTCATATCAACAACACAACAATTAATTTCCAACTGAGCCCAAAGTGGTGATAGAAGCACTAAATCTGAAAGCAGAGGTTTTTTTCCTTCTATGTTTTCTGCAGGTTGAACCGTGAGGCTTCTGTGCTCTCAGGTGATACAAGTTGAATAATGATTCAAGCAGGTGCCAGACCAAATAACGTAACAAGCCCCCCCGCTGTTGGCGCATATTGGACCCCTGCTTAAGGGGCTGTAATGCAATGAGATGCACTGAGATATTTTAGCAATTTCACACACTGAGCTGAGGGTTATGAAATTTCCAGTCTTCATTATACAGTAGGTTGAGATGAAGCAGCCATTTGCGTCCTCCCTCCCAGCAGGGCGTGCATGTATTCACGCCACCGACGTGTTCCATGGGGTGAGTAGGCGACGACAGCGGGGCGGGGACAGTGTGTTTAAAAAGAGACACTATACAAGTCGGCCCCGCTGTGGCACATCACCCCTTTCTCCCAGTGCCCTGTTATTTTTACCCTTGACTTCTCATTGTTGCGACGACGGCATATCATCTGAGCCGTGCCACAGACCCCTGTGGAGGACTATCTCTTCACTCACCTCTGCCTGCCCCTCTCTCCTGTGTAATCAGAGATCCTCTCAAATGTCAAGGTGGGACAAATGGGAGCCATTCCCTTCTGTAATGGCCCCAGAAATGGGCTGAAGTGCTTCTCTTTCCCTCCCTCTCTTTCTCTCTTCTCTTTTAGAAAACACGTGGTCCTTTTCATCCTTTCTGTCTTTTTCACTTGCTTTCTTTCCTTGTATTTTTCAGAATTTTATACCAGTTTCCCGCCTTTCGTTTTTGGTTCCTTTGTAAATCGTATCACAGAGTTTCTGGCTGTGTTCTGTTAATATGTTGAACCTTTACAGGAGAGGGTGAAAAACTGATACATTGCATAATAGCGCTCAGTGAAAATGACTATATAATAAGGCCATTACTACACTTCTGTTTTACTTCTGTGAAGTGTTTCTTTGAAAATCACCCAAAGGGCTGGTCGCTTCATTTGCAAAAAGCATACTTTCAGAGTGGAAATACTCGTATCTGCACACTAAGATGAATGTGTGCTGTATTTGCTGTATGCAAAGCAGTTTTGTTTCTGAAGCTCACTTAGGAGGGAAAAAGTGCTAAATGTGTATTTCCATTTTGCCATGAGCAGTTTTCTAATTGATTATACTTACTCATTCTCACTGCATTCATGATAACTATGAGTGGGATAGAAAAAGAAATGTGGACTGAATTCTTAGCCCTACCTATTTTGTATTTTAA
Source organism: Stegastes partitus (assembly GCF_000690725.1). Classification (NCBI taxonomy): domain Eukaryota; kingdom Metazoa; phylum Chordata; class Actinopteri; family Pomacentridae; genus Stegastes; species Stegastes partitus. The sequence goes on from NW_007578730.1 coordinate 188,321, forward strand.
AAAAACAGGAATTTGTCACCTTTTCTTTGGAATTTCGAAGACAACTATTAAATCTAGGTCAGAATCAGATGAGTATCAACTATTTGTTATTGTTTCACCTAAAAATAATCAGCAGCTCGTATGTGTTTTGTCCACATCCATCCATCCATTATCTATACACCGCTTAATCCTCACTAGGGTCACGGGGTGGCTGGAGTCTATCCCAGCTGACTCAGGGTGAAGGCAGGGGACACCCTGGACAGGTCACCAGTCTATCACAGGGCTACACTTAGAGACAAACAACCAAGCACACTCACATTCACACCTACGGACAATTTAGAATCACCAATTAACCTCAACATGTTTTTGGACCATGTGGGAGGAAGCCAGAGAACCCACACTGCACTGGGAGAACATGCAAACTCCATACAGAAAGATCCCAGGTGTCCTCACCGGGACGCAAACCGGCGACCTTCTTGCTGCGAGGCAACGGTGCTAACCACTGCTCCACCTTGCAGCAGTTTTGTCCACAATTTCTCCTAATTTCTTCTGCATTAAAGCAATAAGAAAACTTTTTTTTGTTGTAAAATATGTTGAATATAGTCGTTTTGAAGCAAGAATCAATTTTTAGATGCATTAGAGCAAAAAAAAATGTAAGAAATATAGCAGCTTATGATGGATGATAACTTTGAATGCCGACACCTTCAGTCGTTTTACTGTCCAATCAGCACAGAAGAAAAATTCCTCAGCAACAGAGAGTAAATTTACCAAATGTTTTGCTGAAACTACTGACATATATTCAAATTACTATAATGGTGTTATTGTGACCTACTTGTCATGCTCCATGATTTTAATAAGGGAAGAAAGTCCAAGCAAGATGAGTGAAAATATGCACAGCTTTGGCCCTGTAGGCATGTCATAGCCATTCATGGGAACTGAAAGCCAGTCAGCTGAACGTACTTTTGCATCCCCGGGGTTCAAAGTGCAGTAGGCCCTACATGTGAGGTGAGCCCAGCCGGCTCAGACAGCCTGCTAACAGTGGGAGCTTTTGTGATCACTTTTATTCCCCCCCTGCTTGTTATTTAGCTCCACCCCTCACAGCAGTGTGAGCCTGCTCTGTGCTGAGCGGAAAGGATCCCCCCCTTGGGGCAGAAATCTCCCTCTGTCAGTCCGTGCTCATATTTCTGAATAAAGGATTATTGTGCATGTTGCAGAGGGAGGGGGATGCAATAATTGAGTCTAAACAGCCAAATTCATTAATTTGATTGTTGGCGACAGCAGATCTCTCGACAGTGTAATTAGGGAAGCTAATGGATGGAGGCATGCTAAATCCATCAATGCTAATGATAATTGCAGTTTAGGAAAGCGAATATGCTTTACAAACGTGTGGCCGAGGCCGCTACAAAATCGGAACCAGCAACGGTGTCTAAAAATATGACGAAGCTGAGTGCGGTGGTGACACCCAAAGAGGCCCTTTAGTCGGGTGCAGCTGGGCCATCTAGGCGGGCAATATCCATCCTTTTTTTTTTTTTTTTATCTCCATCCATCTATGTGGAAACATGGTGGTGAGCAAAGCAATCATGCCCTTCTCCCCTCGCTGACAAGGAACCACTTCTGAAGCCATCAGCTCTGATTGGTTTGAGGTTTATCCCGCTGGGTGAGTCGCCACATTCTGAGGCCTTCAACTCCTGCGATAATTTCCTGCAAAGTGAAGGTACATCAGTGGAGACGACGGTGATAGCTAGGGGTAAAAAAAAAAAAAAGAAAACTGCTGTTTTTTTTATGCTTCGTGGTCAGGCTTCTATTTAAACGATTAGGTCTTTCCCTTCAATAAAAACCTTAATGCTAGCAAGTCAATTAGGGTTAATGTTTTTTAGCTGAGGACATTAAGATGTAGACCTGGTTTACTGCCCCATTTTTTTCTGATTTCCGTGTCTGTCCAGGCAAGTTGACATGCGGGTCATTTCAGCTGGACTGGTGCCCAAGGAAAAAGGGAACCTGTTATTCTAGTTCGGGTTAATGAATGTCATATGCAATTGGGAGGCAGTATGGGATGGAAAGTAGAGAAAGAGAGACAGTTTTATTTCGGCAAAGGTATGTCCCCTCCAGGCTCGGAAAAAGTAACTCAGAGATCAGCTTGTCTTGGGCCCCCTTGTACAAACGTTAATGATGTTTTGCCGGAGCCCCAAGTGACAAGTTTGTTAGACGAGACCCGTTAATACGTGAAGTGTCTGGACCGGAGTTTTCTGACAGCTAAAAACAAGGTCCTTTTTCCTGCTAAGTCTCCCTGGGGCCCCTCAGCGCTGTCCCCTAAGTCCGTTGTTTAGGCATTTCCACTTGTGCTACCCAGAGACGTTTTGACACGTTACAGGTGACATGTTTTTAGCTATACGTCGACAGTCGCAGAAAGAGAAAATGCTGGCGAAAGGGTCAGGCATTTGTTCTGTCCACAGCCGAAACCAAAGGGCAGCGGCGAAGAAAGAGCTCTTGTTCCGGGGGTTTCCACAGCATGCTTGAGCTTATAAATGGTCTGATTAAGAAATCCAACCAATTGTATGAGGCTTATACAGTCTGTCATAGCGTTAGTACATTGCCTCAGATTGTATTGCTTTTGTAGAACCATATCAAGCAGACATTTATAGAGGGAGGACAGATTATTTCCATGGGAAAGCTTCAGGCAATATAACTGTTATATTGTTAGGCCGGTGGTTTGTCGCCTTCTCTTTGGCTTTGTAAGGAGGGCTAATGTTCTCGTTTGACACTAGCGGATTGCTTTCTCTCTGTGCCTGAAGAAAGAAGGCAGGCTAATACATTTGAGTCGGTGAAGCGAAGGTCGTTGAGAATTACATTCGCCCCCTCCCTCGCCCTCCTACCCCTCTCTTTTTTCCCTTTAATTTCCCCACTGGATTGGCAAACCGTTTTCACTATTAGCACTGTGGTGGGCAGCTCATTGTGTGTGTGTGTAATTATGTGTGTGTGTGTGTGTTGTGGTGTGCTGGCAGGCCCACCCAGAGCCAAAGCGGAGCAGACAGATAAATAGGTGCGTGGCTCAACTGGATTGTACTGTCAGGAGGAATAACAACAACATCAACAGCGGCGATACAACACAAAAGGTCGCCGCACAAAGGAGGAATCTAAGTTTAACATGACAGGTCAGGGGGACAAAGATGAGCGACCAAACTGTGAGACCGTTTCGGGGTTTTTAAGTAGGCCATGTTCATGTACTTCTTCTCTGATGCTTGATGGAGGTTATTAAGTGTCCTCTGTCTTCCCTAAGGACAGCCCCAGAAGTGAGTACCCACAGGTGTTTAGAGCACTAGATTAGAGCTACGTTGAACACAGCTGGCAACAGGAGGGACTTTGGAAGGCGTCAAACTGCCCAGCCAAGCGTTTCCCATAATGTCTTCCAGATGATAAGGGCCTGGATGGATCTGTGTTAGCAGAGTGTGTGGACCTACTGGCGCAGAACCGCTGCAGTTCTGGCTGACGCACTAGTCATTTAGGCACAAATAGAGACATTCTGGAGAAGGAGGTCTCTTCTTTCTATCTTTCACAGCGAGGACCCCCAGGGCGTCTTCTCTCCTCCATCTGCATTCTCTCTCCCGCTGCGCCGCCTTGACGAGGGCCATCCGAGCTGATGATGTGCCAGGATAAAAATGCAATAAACAGCTTTTCTGGAGGTGCAAGGAATCGAAATAGAAGCAAAAATAAGCTTTTTTTCTCTTCTTCTTCTTCTTCCTCTTGTTTGAATGGTGAAAAGGGGATTTATGAGGACACGCCGACTGAAAACATTAGTTGTCGCTTCTATTCGTATGCACACCCACTACTACTTGCTATACTGTACACAATATTCATAATGCTCTGCATCAACACACATTTGTTTGCGCATGTACTGGGGCATACACACACACAAACACTCGCTCAGCTCCTTCAGCTGTACTGCAGCTCGCTCTTCTCTCCTTCTTCATCTCAGTGATGCATCTCAGCATCAATTTTTTAGACGTCTGGCAATGCTCAGCTTTTGGCAGTTGTGGGATGGTGGGGGTGGAGGTGTGTGAGGAGGGAAGGGAGGGGGGAGGCAGAGACAGAGGCTCTGGGGTGAATTATAAGCCTGCTGATAGTACAGAGCAGGGCCACGGGAAGATAGATGCTCTCTGTTGTGAGATGGGAACCAAAAGATGGAGAGGAGAGGAGAGGAGAGGAGAGGAGAGGAGAGGA
>NW_007578730.1:192672-265716 GCF_000690725.1 Stegastes partitus
CTTCAACCAAAATCTTAAATGAAATTAGGAAAACGCCTACACGAGTACGCATACCTTCCTTTCAGTAACTAAAATAACCTCAGGACTTTTCAAACTATTTGCTGTGGTGACTCAACTGGACGACATGACATCAGTACAACAGAGATCCGGATGCCAGGGGAGCTCTTTAAACTAACTAATGAGGAACTCCGTGGCTGCTTGGCCACAACGCAGCGGAGGGTAACTCTGTAAACACCACGTGAAACTCGTATTTTTTACCGAGCTGCTGCTGATAAAGTAGCCGAAAGTACCCAAAGTGGTACTTGTGTAATCCAAAGCTGGGATGTTGCTACAGCTGGTGGTCCGACGAGGGAAGAAGACCTGGTCTGGAATCGCAGCACAGTCATGCGAGGAATGAGGAGACGCCAACAACCCTGGTGGAGATATTACATAGGAGCAGAAACGAAAAGACTGAAGCTCCCAAAAGATTTCAGAACATATTAAGAAGTCAAGTGGAAGAAAACCAAATCATTCCAGTCAGATTTTGAGGACAGTGTAACGCAGCTACAATGCCTGTATGGAAGTGACCCTGGAAAGAGGTTTAAGGACTGAAGGACTGGCTATCAGAGGCTGCTGGCAGTCACCGGTTTTAGGACAGACAGCTGCTTTCTTGCTTTCAAACCGTTAACCCAAGACACTAAAAAATTAAATGACAGACGGAGAGCAAGAGGAGATACTTGATGCTTCTTGACAGCTTCATATCACCTCAGATCACCCCACATGAGCAGAAATACGGGTGAAGTCATCCATCCACCGCACTTCTCTGCCACTTCTTTGCAGCTCTACATTCAGTTGCACTCCGTCCTTCCCTCTCACTGGCTGACTCACTGTACTTGCCTTATTCGTTTGCATATGAAAACCCAGTAGATACTGTTCCCCAAATCCCCCCACAGTAATTCAATTTCTCTTTTACAAATACTTTTTTTTTTTAATCTGAGGCAGGTGAAGGAAACCATTTACTAGAAAAAGGTGGCAAAGGGTGCATGTTGATACATGTCAAGTCCCACCTGAGGGATTTAGCCCCCCCTAGCCATCATTCAAAGTGTAAATCGCCTTTTTGTGCAAAATCCCATGCATTAAGTGAGTTCAGAATCGCTAAGGAGGTCTGATGTTTTGACAGTAATTTGGGAATCAAGCAAAACTATGAAAATAGGCCTCTTTGCCCAGAGGGTGCATATTTTCTGAGGACACAGAAAGAGCGTGTGTGTGACTAAATGTGACCCCACACCTGCTGAACAAGCATACATCCAAATTCATTTCTGTTTGTTCTGTGTGTGAACTGCGTTTAATTTCCTCTGGTTTCTGATGAAGACCCGTGCCGCAGGCCGTCAGAGTTTGGGTAGGAATACAGTCGATAAGTGGCCTGCAGAGCTGAGAATAACACGGGAATTCACGTTATGGGCAATTAGGAACAGTGGAAACCTGAACCAAAATCTGCTTTTGGAACAGCGCTCGCTCCGTCACTCACAGTCAAAACACAGCACGGAAAAGTCATCTCTACCCATCATTCAAACTCACACGCGCGCACACATGCAGGCACTGGAGTGAAAACCACAACTCAAACGCATTTAATGTACACTTTTAACAAGTGCCTGAAAGCGCACACGCTCACACTGATAACCAGAGGCTGTTTAGACCACCCTCGTTGGCCAAGCGCTCTGATTTCTCCTCTACCAGCTTAAGTTTCGCCTGCCAGATTCTGTGTCTGTGTGTGTGTGTGTGTGTGTGTGTGTGTCGCGGCTCTTGTTCCCAGTCCTATTTCAAAGCTGTTTTCCTCTTCTGCTCCTAAACTCTGCGCCGACTCAATTAAGCTGCTGCTCCCTTCAATAGCCGTGGGTCTGAAATTCCATTTGAATGTGATGTTTGAGTGTGTATGTGTGTGTTTTTTTAATAGCTTTAACACCTGCTCTTTCTATACACCAACCTAAGCCAAAGGCCAAAATATAATTACGTTCGAGTCCCTTATTCTCTTATAGAACAAGCGCGCGCGCACACTGAGGGCGTTATCCTGTGGTTAAACAGGAGATAGACAACTGTTCGGCTGAAGTTCGGTAGTTAAAGCAGTTACATAAACCTGACCTCAGTGCTGCTGGGAGCACAAAACCTCTGCAGAGTGTGTGTGTGTGTGTGTGTGTGTCAGGTCGATATAATGAAAGCATAGCCTGCCCACCTGTTCTCTGAGTTTTAACCTGAGACCTCATTAGTACACAGTGTTTTATTTCCACTACATTACCTGCACAATATGCTGTGTTGCTCTGTGTTTGTGGCCCTCTGAGAATGTGTGTGTGTGTGTGTGCTGTTTGTCTTCCTACATGCGCAGCATAACCCGAGTAGCAGCAATATTCTAATCACCAACTTATTTAGAAAGAAAATGAGTACCAGACCTAAGAAGAAAATGATTTATGTGGCACCGTGGGGCTGACGCCGGCTCTCTTATTTGTTCAGGTACGACTACGTGGAGGTGAGAGATGGTGTGGACGAGAGCGGTCAGCTGGTGGGGAAGTACTGTGGGAAGATCGCCCCCTCTCCGGTCGTCTCCTCCGGAAACCAGCTCTTCATCAAGTTTGTGTCGGACTACGAGACCCATGGAGCAGGTTTCTCCATCCGATATGAGATCTTCAAGACAGGTGGGTGACCTGGTATAGTTGTTTTTTTTGCCTTGTTCCAGTTATTTGAAACAAGGCGTGACGCTGAAACTATTAATTATTTATAACCAGAGCTGTGTTTCATATACTTCTAAAAGTGCAGCCTTGTACATTTTTGTACTTTTACATATGAGCTGTAGTCATAAGTTACTTTTTATGAATGTTTGCTTCTTGTCACCAAAGCAACAAGAAAAGTGATTGAGAAAACTTACTGACTTGACTTCGTAGCAGCTTTTTTATCATGTACTGCAATTTTTTTCAATAAATGAAGACTTTCCAGCTGTCATTGAATTTGTAGAATTTCCATTTAGTACCTTAGAAACTTCTCGTCACTATCTGCAAAAAAAAACTTCAACTTAGTGAAAACTAAGCAACCTGCTGCTATGTAATGTCATTTTTTTTTTTTTTTTAAAAATAACGGTCCCAAAAAGTTTAGTTCCCCTAACGTTTCAGTTTTCGTTCGTGATGTTTAGTTTTTCTTTGGTCTTTCGCTGCTTTTCCCATCTGTTTTTCTACCACACGGCTTTAGTAATTTGAGTCCCGCTCATACAAAACAAGCGGTGTATTTTACAAACTAGTTACCGTGAAGACACTGCTTGACTCTGCACCACCATCTGCTCAGTTTTGATGCGCTCTCTGCTACATGTGCTGCAGACTGAGCTCAAAGTATGTGACCCCAAACATCTTTTTCTTCACCATGTCCTGTTAAAAAATAAAAAATCAGACAACACATCAACCAATACTGATATCTCTGTAATAGAGCAGCATCGGCCGACCAGTATGTTGGTCTTAAAGTACAGTGTCCTCCTCCTGTTTCAAGTTATCCTGCAACATGAAAGTGAAGACACCACAAGACAGACCTCTGTGTGATGATCTGATTTGTTAACTTCACTAATATTGAATTTAAAAAGGGATTCATGTGGCCTCTTGTCGCAGTTGCTGACATCTTGGTTTAAGGTTAGCAGAACACTAGCACGAGCTCCTCATTTATCCGTAGCCAAATCTATCAAACATACACAGTCCGATACAGTAAGAAAACTGGAGGAATAATTTTGATAATGAAGCAAGAAAGAGCCTCTCCGTCTAATTTCATGGTTTGTTTGTGATTCAGTCAAGGCATCAGAGCATCAAATTATGCAATTGCAATATGGCAGGCAATATGCTTCATTCAAAACCAATGAATCATAGTCCCATATGTTCCATAATTGTAGCAGTTTTTATCTGGTGTGAATTATTATACAATAAGCAGGGGCATAATTTGCTAAGCACTGATTTAACAAATGTTGTTTCAAGTGTTGGTTTTATTGTCAGATGGCAATCCTCAGCTCGGGTATGAAGCAGCCATTATAACCGCTGACAAGCTGATTGTGGAGAAAGGGAATTCAATCCACTTAGCAGGGTTCAGGCTCAGGAGGTACCTTCAGTGCTGCAGCGGTATGCAATCAGTGTGAGGTTCCTTCCTCAGTGTTCAACCTAAAAATAGGACCTGCGTGTAATTATAGCTGGGAATCAGGTATGTTCCACCACAACGTCGCAGGATGTCTATCTTATCAGAACACAGCATAACAAGTGGGAGAATTTCCTGTTGGTTTGCTGCCTTCCTTTGTTTGGACCGGAGGAAGGAGGAAGAAGGAGGAGGACAGCGTATCTAGAGAGTGACTAGTCGGCAGACAGGTGCTACAGACTCCACTTTCATTAATTAACCTTAGCAGCAGTCTATGGGACAGCCCCCCCATGACCTCGGAGACATGATGAATAGCCCGGCAAGGTCCCTCCTTCCTTCTAATCTGGGCTAGTGTGTGTTTGTGTTTGTGTGTCAGGGGTTTGTGCGTGTCACCATCACGACGGGGCAGCTGGTGGAGTGCGGGTCCATTTATGAGATCAAAGCGACGCTCCACCCCGACATACGCAAACCCGTCCGCGCATGCTGCCTCATTCCCCTTGATAGGCCGGTTAAATCTACATTCTTTCCATGATTAGCTTGGTATTTCCCAGTCTCATCTATTAGCCAGGACTGATTATAAATGAGGCGTGTTAGGGGCCCTTTGGCGATAGGGGAGGAACTGCTGAACACAGGCTGCTGAGATATGAGGAAATACAGATCTAGCAAGAAATATGGATGTAAGCGTGGACAGAGATAGAGTCAGGACTGCAGAGCTTGAGCGTGATGACAATCTGTGCTTTTTTGCTGATTGAATCCAAAGAGAAATCAGGGCTTGGGGGGGAAAAAAAGGGACCAGAACTTTTTTTCATCTGAATGTTTTGCACCCAGTGCTGTGGCCCTGCGGAGAAGATCACCATGGGTGTGCCATTGCTTCCTTAGTGGATCCAGACCCTCGTTATGCTTTGAATTCACTCTGTGTTTTGACTACTGCGGCGCCAGCTCCCGCCAAGAACAGGGCTCTGAGATCAATTAACAGCTCTGTTTGTTAGAGCGAGAGAGAGAACCAAGCAGAAAGAGAGATACAAAGCTAGCTGATTAGCACAGCTTATCAACAAGCAGGGTATTAGTTGGGAAAACATTGTGTTGGCTAACACATGTAACGTTAATGATGATACACAGATGCTCTGATAACGGATGGAGGAACGGGAGGCTCACGCTTGTGCATGTCAATGAAGGGAAATGCAAAGAATGCAGGCTGTTTATCACTGTGATTATAGGCCTGGATCACTGGAAGGCAACCTCGGGGACTGGTAGCACCTTTCATCCCGGGTTAAGCACAAGCAGAGGTCACATGGAAGATAAATATACTCACAAAGCAAACATACGTAAGCACATATTCCCCTCTGGGATCACATGCTCGCTTATACAAGTGTTTATATGTGCAGGTTTTGCCACTTAAGCTGTAAACTATGTAAACACACTTTCACACACACTTGAAAATTCTGGCATTGGTAGCCCTGGCTTTTATCAGCGGTAGCCTGCAAAGTGTCTAATTGGAAGAGAACAGGTTGTTTTGCGGCTCTCTATGGCCGCTTCCACATCAGTCTCTACCGCTCTCCACTCCTCAATCCCATCCAACCATCTTAATTAGCATGGGCTATTTATTTTATGGCCTGCAAATTGGCAGCCTCGCTCCGCTGGCTGAAGTCTGGCAAGAGACAGGAGGAGCGAGATGGTGGGGAAGCAAGAGATAGAGAGGAGGGAGAAGTCAGAGAGGGAGGAATATTTGAGCTGAAGGGAGCAGATTAGCAAGCTGGTAGTGTTTGACTCTACAGAGGCCTTCCAGACAAAAAATAAAATAGCGAATAAAAAGGCAAACTGTGACCTTGACTTGAAAAACAACCACCAGCGTGAATAAAAATCAGTAATGTCAGCCCCGGATAGTTGAGTAAACTGAGTTGACGCCGCGTTGCCCTCTACCGAAATCTCGCTGCTTTTACAGACGATGGAGGGCTGTGTTTATCCTGTCATCTGACAGACTCTCACTTAAAATCCTCAAATGATTCTGGAGAGAGCCGTCCTCTTAAGTGTACGCATGCACGCACATGCACAGCATATGTTTTCTTTTAGCAGCTCTGCAGTTTGCTTAGAGCCACATCAAGGCTGGCCGAGGGCCCATTGAAGTGGGCGAGGAGGCAGAGATAGTGCCGCCGGTAGCCCCCCTCCCTCCCACTCACACACACTCACACAAAAGCTCATCGCCGTCTGAGTTACTCAGCAGAATGACTAAGCCTGCTGGAGGGAGGCCTACCATGTTACGCTGTAAACATCTATTCATGCCGAGGCTCTGTTTATCAAGTCATCGTGATGCGGGCGCTCTGACTCTCGGCTCACACCTGTGAAAACACTGTTAAGGTGTGTGCATGCCGGGTGGGGCCTAATAGAGGTCACATTGTGAACGGCACTGATGGCATAGGTCACATCTGGCACGGAGACGTAGTGTCATCGCACACACGCTCAGCCCTCATGGAAACTTGAGACAACAAATCTCTTTGAGGGGAGCCAGAGGGAGAATGCACCCCCTTCCTACATCCTCCTGTCCCCCGTCCCATCAGCACCGTGTCATCCCCCTTTAAATGGGGAGGCGGGGTGACGTCATGGGCGACATGCTAAATGCCATGTCAGTGGTGCGGCGCCTCAGGATGTGTGTGGCTAAATGTAAACCTGCCTTTCCATCTGTTTCCAACACTCCACAGGCTTCGGGTTAATGTTTGGTTTAGTGTTGAAAGAGTTAATTTTCCACCGGCGATTAACCCTTCTGTCGGTGTGGCATAAGGACAAAATGGAGGTGGAGGGGAGGAGGTGGGGGGGACAGTGATGGAGGTGGAAGGGGGTGAACCGGGCTAATGATCAGCCACGGAGCAACATAAACAGTGGTGATTTACCTCTCAGGCCAAGAACAACACCTTCAGCTCCTATGGCTCCAGCCACTAATAACCCTGACTTGGGGGGAGAGAGTGATGATTAGATGGAAAAAAAAAAAAGAAAGAAAGAATATGCACGAGAGAGAGAGAGAGAGAGGGAGGGGGGGAAGGTTTAAAAATGAAAATGGCGAAAGGCTCTCACATATAACACCCGTTCCCTGGCGCGGTGTTGTTCTAATGATTAACGCCCAGCCTCTGGTCCGCTTTCAGCGCTTGGAACAACAGCTTAATAGAGACACAGAGGACAAGTCATCAGGGAGACTAACAGCTGAAAGGCACCCTGCTCCCGTAATGCTGAAACCATATTTATTTAAGATTTATTATAAATCTCAAACACTTGCAAAGATTGAAATCAAATATCCATTAAATATCATTTCGCGTGCTGCGGCTTGTCCTGTTAAACAAATTCTAATCACTCACGGAGCAAGTCGCGAATGACATTTGTTTACTCCCCCCATCCAGAGGAGAAGGACTCAATATAAACGGGAGTAAAAGAAGCCATTACAGCCAGCAGTAAACACTGGAGTGCCTGGTTGGAGGCTGACGGTAAACGTTCAAGGTTACTTCTCTTTCCTGCTGTAAATTCGTCTGTTTAAAAAGCAGCGGTTGGACTGCTGGGTGCGCTGCGGCCAAACTATCTGTTTTATCTCAGATGAAATGGAACAGCGTATATGTGTGTGTGTGTGTGTTTCCTGTGGGTCAAACCTTTCATATTTACAAAACCCCTTTTTTGTTTTTCTGTTTCGACACTTTCTCCCATCGAGGCCGTGAATCCACCAGGACACACACCGACTACCGCCGCGATAAAACAATAGGGGGAGAGATGGAGAGTGAGTAAAAGGGCAGAGAGTTAGCATTTGGCTGACAGCTGGATATATTTGTCTCCTGAAGCTCCTTGTCAACACAGATGCATGCACACACGCTGTATGTACGGACGTCTGCCACAGAAAAGCGCGACTGCTATCAATGAATGCCTCTCACACAGACATCAGCACAAAGCGTCCCGGGTGTAGCGAGGGGACGAAAGCCCTCCCATGTGGAGGCACTAGATAAAAGAGATCTGTTGGATGATTATCTCGCCGGTGGGAGAGACCAGAGTGCTCGGTCTTTCTCGCCACTCTGTTTTTTTTTGTTGTATGCAGCCAGGCACACAGCAGCTGACAATAGGGACAATTTGTCCTTGGCTCGGCCTCAGTCATGACCATTTAGAAAGAACACAGAAACAGGGAGACTTAATGGTGACGGCGATGCAGGTACAGTAAAGCTGCATCTGTCCAGGCGCTGTGTTTGTTGGAAGTGGAAGACAAGTGATTGACATGAAGACGAAACAAGCAACAAACACAGACAGGCTGACATATTTGACTGCAGGTGTAAGGTAGAGCAGAATAAATACGTTCTCTTGTGTGAATGAGGGTTGATAAAGAGGGAAAGAATTTAAAAACAAACATGGAATAAAGAATATGAAAATAACAAATAAAAGAAGGAAATTAACTAAGCTAAAAGGGGGGCATTACAAGCAGTTACAGCGATAATGACAAAAAGCAAAAGTGCCAGTCTAGTGCTTGGATTTCGACAGGTTTTCAGAGTGAACCATTTCCAACCACCAAATCTGTTCTGGTCAACTGCTGAGCTGAGATAAGGGTCATGGTGGAGGCTGATGAAATGGATGGAGAGTGGAATTCTGAGCCAATATCCACAGGAAATTCAACACACTGACCTGAATTGCACTTTGGATGCTGCAGCTGTCTAGAGCACTCAGGCACCACAGCCACCTTTTTTCAAAGAAGTGGCTTGCATCTGTAGTTTTTTTTTTTTTTCCCTCCGCAAAAAAACTGTCTGACATTTCTCCCCAAAGTGCAGAACTGCAGCATCCAGCAAACCCTCCCATCCCAGGGAACGTGCTTTCTCTCCCTCCAGTCCTGACAAAATCTCTCCATTTTCTGGAGGTAAATACGAGGGGAAGCTGTGAAATTAATGGCGCCTACTGTTCTCGAAAGCCACACTTTAGCCGCCGCATTAAATGTCAACTCTGTTTCGAGGCAAAACGCCGCTCGCCATGGCTTTCAACTTGGGGAGAAAGGAAATCCACATGGCTCTCAGTCCCTACACTCAGTCCGCCGGTGGACAGGCTCAAGTGGGCCTGATGGTCTTCAATTAGGGGCCCAGCAAGATGCTTGAGTGACGATGGAAAAAAGCAGTTTGCCACATTCATTTATGTGATCTAGCTTATCTAGCGATAACTCCCTGCAATTTTGGTTTCGATTGGCCCCATCTGCACCCATCATGCCAGCTGCCAGCCTAGCATGAAAATGATGTTATCCTGGGTACATTTCTGCCACTAATGGCTCCAAATAATTGCCCTGACTGACAGTAGTTCTCTTTTTTCCTGATGGTATGCTTGTGTGAAGCACACTCTGGACCAGCGCTTGGGCCTGCATAGTGAATATGTCTTACTGTCTCTCTCCGTCGCACTCTTTAAAGTTTTCCTGCAGCTGTAAGCGTCGTTTTTTTTTATCTCACGTCAATCACTCTCAAATCCTAATCTCGTGCTCGTGATGCTCTGTGAAGTAGCTAACTTGGAAAATGTGTTAATGCTCCTCATCAGCTGAAAGGCAGCTCCTCGGGGAGCTGTGCATAAATATTTTGACTTTCCCCTGTGTAGAACTGTGTGTTTAAGTGTGCTTGTGCGCGCTGATGTATGCGCAGTCATTGCCCTCGCCTTCCATCACTGACGCTGTAATTTTGGCTGAGCACCTCTCATATGTTTCGCAGACATGTCCTGATGAGGACGTGTGCGAGAGGTTTGTGCAGCGCAAATCAAGCTGTTTATTCATCGCTCCCCGGTTCTGGTGATTGAAGCCTTTCACTAATGTTTACTGTTCTCAGTCCAGATGTCTCAGGAGTCTCATATGTTATATCTACCCAGTGATGGAGTGTGATGTTGGTTCCCATAAGGGGGCAAAAAAAGCACACAACAACATCGAGGAGAGCTGAGTGATCCAGATGTAGCGTCTATTGAATACAAGAACTATCAAGGTGGTCTCTCAGCTGCAGGCCGTAAACTGTCCTCCAGTCAATGGAGCAGCTGGCAGGCAGAGCATCTCAATACCCAGCACATAAAGAAACCTAAAACAGATCAGTTAAGCAGTGGTCATTCAAACGAAATATCCCCACCCGCTCCTTTGTTCCCTGTGCATCTCATCTTCTCACTTCCCACTTCCTTTCGTCTCTCCTGCAGGACCCGAGTGCTCCAGGAACTTCACCTCTAACAGCGGTGTCATAAAGTCACCCGGGTTTCCGGAGAAATACCCCAACAACCTGGACTGCACTTTCATGATCTTTGCGCCTAAGATGTCTGAAATCATTTTGGAGTTTGAGAGCTTCGAGCTGGAGCCCGACACGACGCCCCCTACTGGTGTGTTCTGCCGCTACGACCGGCTGGAGATCTGGGACGGCTTCCCTGGAGGTGAGCAAACAGCGAGCATTTAGATGGACCTCTGTGTTCTCTCTTTTCCATTTAATGTAAAGTAAGAATGTGCAACAAAAAGTAAAGACCGCCTAAGATGAAAAATTTATTAGCTTGTTAACATGGCCATATGGTGTTTTTACATGCTAGAAGACATATCATTAGCTAAATAAGCAACCAACGCAATGGCTGAGCAGTTCCACCTGAACCTGCAGAGTACTGATGACTGCCTCAAAAACACAGATTTAGACTTCCAGGGCTTCACACCCAATAGACAAATCTGTCAACTTACAAGGGCAGTCTAGAACATGCATGGGTAAATTATTCAAATGTACAACTTGTCATTGTGTAGCCCAGAGTAATTCGACAAAGTCTGAGCAAAGTCGTGGGTGAGACGGTGTGGTCGAGGTGCAGCAGAGGGATGGAGGGAACTCATTTTCATAGTCATGGTTCTGTGCATACTGAAGGTAGCAAAGGTGTACAGTTGCATTTAAGCCATTACAAAGCATCAAGGGATGTTTTTACTAAGAAAAAAACTTTTAAATATGCAAATTTGCTGAACAGAGATGAGGTTTAAAGAGTTTAATCAATGCCAGGAGAGGGACTTTAACAATCCTTCTACTGCTAATGAAAAGTTCATTAACAATAAAGTGGGCCATTCTTTATTGAGTACACTCATGGGTTTTTCTCTGCTACCTAATGTGGTATTAGCAGTAACTTTTGTTGGTTAACTCACATTAGCGAACTTAAGGTCCCTCTCCGGTCGTTGAATTAACTCCTTAAAACTAATTTCTCTGTGGCGAAGAAGTTTTTAACTGCAACTCTGCACTGTTGCTTCCTCTAGATTGTAGAGATCTATGAAGTTCATACATCTCTTGTCCCTACTAAACTTCTGTAGCTGTAAAAACTACTTTAAGTTACACAATGGCAAGTAGTCATGTTGGAGTAATTCAGCTATACATGTTAAAGCAGGAAACCGATTCTGAAGAAGAATTATGATGCAGAAATTTTCAGATTTTCCGGATTGGTTTTGTAGGTTTGCTATGACTTTGACTGCTTATCATGATGTATGTTCTCGCATATAAAACACCATATTGACTTGTTAACAGTGTAAAAAGAACTGGTTTTCACAGGAGGGGGGTTTGAAGAGAGACATTGCTACGTTACTAGTCATCTCTGAGTTAGTCTGCACTTTGAGACTCTTTTCTACTTGTGCTTCTGTTACACTTTGCATTTCACTGGTTTTAGTGCAAATCTTTTTTGAGCCACTTGCTCAAAATCACACTATTAGTACAGCATGTTTTTTTTTCCCATTTCTGAAACTACCCAAGAGATATCACTGCAGTTAAAAAGTAATCATTAAATTGACTAGCAGTGTGTTTTTTTCAGTTTGAACACAAAAGGCTGACTGTTTCAACAAAGATGGGAAAATGTGCAATAAGTCACTGTGCTAAGATCTGTTATCCTGCCATGGGAAACAGAGACTGTGGGTGAGGGGAGTGGTAGGTTTCAACTTCACTTCTCGCTGCTTTTCCAGAGGAAATGAACAGTTTTACACAATATGATGACATTATCCGGGCCAGTGGGCTAACTGCCTTAACCAGACTTGGCAGGGGCTTCCAACACTCATCATGAGTGTAATGCTTCATCGTCGCTCAATGCCAAACATTTCCTGATCAGAAGAGCCTCCCACCCTCCATTTCCCATTCCCAGCCTGCATTGTGTTGGACAATTGGTTCGTGCCTATACATTTGGGAGTTGAAGGTCTAATCTCAGCTGCGATGTGTAGGTTGGTACTTCTCAGTGCCCTGACGCATAAAGAACACAGTCCAGTCTAGCAGGAAATGCCTATAAAAGGAATTTCCTCCCTAAGTTTTCTTGTGTTTCCCACCGAAGAGAAAAAAAAAAGTTCTCATTACACTTGAACTGAACCAGCTTGGTGTTGATAACAGCCACCGTCTTCTGGTTGCAGGGCTCGGCAAAGGTGTAAATTCACACACACAATCAAATATTGCCTTAGAATGGCATTCTCAAATCCATCCATCTGAAAAATCAGCAGGTGAGCGACAGAGTGAGAGAGGGCGAGCAGTGTTCAAAGCAATGCTTCCATAGCCTGAGATGAGGCTTTGAACTCAGTGAGCAAAATCATCTCTTGAAGTTTTCAGTTTTTCTCCTGGCTATTCCAACGCGGGGTGCAGACAAGATGAAAGCGTTTCTCACCCATCAGCGGCTGACAATTGAAAGAATTTTATCTGGTAGCGCTCAAACTGGTGCACATCGGTATTCTCTGCCGTTGCGTTCCAGGTGATAAGGTTGAAGTGTAAATCACAGCGCCTTTTCAAGTCAGTTTACTTAAAGTTCAGTTTTCTCTGAGCTCAAGTCTCTGAAGATGTTAACTTTGCAGAGTTGACCTTTGATTCTACAAAGTATTTTTGTCACTAATTTGTATGCTCGCCCCTCGAGGTGGCACATGTTTAATTTTCAAGATTTGTGTTGATTAAGGAGACTCTCGAAGACTCGGAGAGCTGAGAATATGTCACATTATTATCACCTTTTAATTCTTTTTTTTACAAAAGACCTCAGGTGTTTCAAAAAGACACATTTCTTGTGTCACTTCCAACCTATTAAGATTCAGAGATATCGCAGTTCATTCGGCTGGAAGTGCGGCACAAAAGAAGCAGAATAAAGAATTTCTTTTTATCCAACACTGATCCTGTTCAGGGCAGAAACTGGACACTGCCACTTTGGACTCATGTGGCATCAAACCCATCAAGTGTTGTTGTGTGTGACAGACGGTCCTGTATAAAAATAAGCCACAGGAAGAAAATAGTGTGTCGGCTCTTGCCAGGCGGTTCCTGTGGTGCCTGCTGGATCGATAGTGCATTAGCACAGAAGGCTGGAGGCATGCTAGCCAGCGGGGTGTGCAGAGGTGGGAGATGTCCAGGCAAATGCAGGCCTCCATGAAGCAGCAGGGGAGTCGCACCTCCCCGTACCCCCTCACCTCTTAGAGTACACCTCGCTGGACAGGCGCTGTAAGAAGACGAACCTCCACTCCTTTGCCTCTCTTCCCAGTGGAACAAGGAGGCAGGAGTTCATAGCGTGGCTCTTTAAAATTTCATAGCGCTGGGGAGTCATGCAGATAATCCAAGAGATGGCTTTTTTTTTTTTGTTCACCTCAAGACTTAGTGGGTTTAAAAGCACACATAGATTCATACAGCAGGCACCTGGTTTATGAAGATTAATCTGAGCCGTCACACCATAAGTCCCAGCGGCCTGGCCTTTTGCCTTTCATGTAGGCGCTGGGCTAGAAGTGGCATGTTTTGGATGACAGGAGGCCGCAGGGAGGCAGGACTGTCACTCGCCGCTGATCACAGCATTACTAATCACAGATAAGCTGCAGGTCCCCACACACCAACAGGAACACACACTCACAAATGTGCATGGATCATAGCACACATCAGAGACGTAGGGCAAGGTCATTGTGCTCCCTTGCTCTCCCGCTCCCTCCCTCGTTACCCCATCACTCTTTCCCCACGCCTCTCTGTCTCCCCCTAACGTACCGCCTCCCTCCACCTTTTTTTTTTTTTAATTCATCCCGTTCCCCCGTTCGACTCAGTCTGCCCAGTGGAACGTGTCCCTCTTGTGCTTTTATTGCGCTCTGTCTTTTAATGGTCCCCTATTGTCTCTGAGCAGCCTTTACTTGTTCGGTCTCCTTCACAAGACTCACTGGGCCGTGCCTTGTGTCCGCTTCAAGTCTAAGAAAATGAGTTTGGGTACAGGAGGTCTGAGGTATTTACAGCCAGCAAACAGACAGAGACGGTGACCTGCCCCGCAATACAGGTCCCTCTTCCGCTTTGTGTCCGCCAGGCGGGCAGGCTTGGAATGTTGGGAGTCTTTTCTCACGCATCTTTACGGGGTCGGAGGGGTGGGGGGTGAAAAAAATGTAGCCGGTGCCATACCTCACTGACACACTAGTTTTCACACCTCCACAGGGGGGAGTTGGTAGTTAAACCCATGTGTGACATGGCTGTGGCAAACAAACAAATATTGAGTTAACCCAAGTCTAACCTGAGGAACAATATTTGTGTTTTTTTTCCTCTCCTGTCTAATCACCAGTGGGCCCATACATCGGAAGGTACTGTGGGCAGAACACCCCGGGCAGAATCATCTCCTACACGGGCATCCTGGCACTGACAATCAACACGGACAGCGCCATCGCAAAGGAAGGCTTTTCTGCCAACTTCACCGTCATCGAAAGGACCGTTCCAGAGGGTGAGCTGGCGTGAAAAACACTAAATATCAGACAGATGGGGATTTTAGGGAAGTAGAATCACAGGTGGCCAAAGACAATAGATACAAAACTGGTATAAATGAGGCAGAAATCAGCAATCCGGAGAGATTTGTTAAGTGAAAGACCACTTAGATGAGCCTGTAAAAGAATTAAAGGCCATGAAAGTAACCACCAGAGGAGTATTACTAAGAGCAAGAAGCCGATCCTGTCTGCTCCTGAAGCTACACATGGTCCTATTAAGACAAATTCCCACTTGTTAAACAGAGCTTAGGAGTTATTAAATAAACACCTCCTGCTTCTTCACTTGGGAAATGTGTAACAGGGTACAAGTCTGCCTCCCGCGGTTTACAAGACCTGAGTTTACACACCATGGGCCCAGAGCGGCTCCAAAAATCAGCTTCCCCACTTGTAACCACCTTGGACACAGACTTACACACACCCCCAGGGCTTTGACATGCAGCATCGTTGTCACGGGGCTCGACCCCCCGACCCCATTTTGCAAAACGCTCCATCTAAACATTTCATTAAGGAAGACGAGCTCTGGTTGGAGTCATAAATCTGTCCGGCGGCTAGACCACCCCACGTATATACACACACACACACAGTCAGTCTTTGAATAGCAATAGAGATGGATGACATTCAGCCAAATCTACTAATCATCTCCAAAAAGGATTTTGTCTTGCCCAGAGGGAAGACAGAGACTGTGTACACACACATGTGCACACACACACACACACAACAAACGAAACCACCCCGCCTCACAGTAATGAGCGCAGCGATGAGTGCTGATGTCATTTCTCTTTAGACTCCTCCGAGTTACTTGAGTCGTTTTAATCACACATCTAAGATCAGATTACACAAATCAACTTTTCACGTTCGCCATTAAGAGGCATGGTGAAATATCTGACCTGTGATCAGTAAATACCTTCATTTAGACGTGAGTTTCTTGGTCTTACATCACCAACTGAGACGCATCCAAGATTTTAAAAAAAAATAAATCTCCAAACTTCGTCTTTGCTTTTCCAGGCTTGTACCACTTAAATCATTCATAATCCCCTTATGCATAATACACGGCGGATTTTCTCGCTTCTACATGGCAAGGGGAAAGGGAAGGGTACACTCTCGCTGAAAGCTACTGATGAGAGGTGATAAGGTGCTGAAAAGACGCCTTGTCTTTTGTTCATAGCCCGTTTCTTTTGCTCTCATTCCCTCAGTCCACCCTCACTATTTTCTCTGCTATCAACCCCGCTTTGTTCAGTAACCCACATGATCAGATAGCGTGCTTAGCAGCAAATAAACGCCTCTTTTGTTGATCGTGGTCACTAATCTAGATAATGTAGGTCTGAGTACAAAAGTTTGACAAGAACAGGCAGTCTCCTCAAAGAGAGCCGACAATGAGAGTGGAGAGGTGCCAGACAGTTTTCTCAGCCTCACGCAGAGACTCCGACGCACTTGTGCTTGCGAGCACATGCATATGCGACCGCGCGTCGACACTGTAAAGCACAAACACACACACTGACCCAGTGACTGAGGTGTGTTAGCAGTGTGGCAGATGGGGAGACCATCTGTGTTAGCTCTTAGGCAGCAGCCACATAGCAGTTCCACACTGCTCCACGTCCTGAGCCCTCTGTGTGAGTGTACACACAAGCACATGACTGCATTTTTGGGCAAAGGGTGTTATATTTATGGCAGTGGCAGCCTTGATCTTAGAGAAGCGGACTTACCAACTTCACCAGAAGAAGTAGATCAACAGTGATAAGAATAACTGTTTACATGTATGTGTGAAAGTGTGCCTCCGCATACCTTCGTGTTGTTGTGGTGACGTTATACAGCTCCTGCCCAGATCAAAAGGTCATGTTCTTCGTTCCAACGGTTGCTCCACAGCGGTGTCAGCATGTCTGACCTCTGCGGGTTAGAGAAGCCGACCCCAAGCTGACCCAGCAGAGTCTTTAGCCGCGGATGCCTTGAAACGGCTGCTCCATGTCAACACAAACAAGGGAAGCCACCTCCTGCCATGGGTGGTTTGGCCACTGAGTGTGATATACGGCTCCTAAATACAGATACTAAAGACACCTAAACTCTCCCAAGAGACCAAGTAGAGGAAAATAGTTACTGTGTGCAAAAAAGATAAACTGCCCACAGGGAGGTGAGGGAAATGGATCCAGTCAGTGGAAAAAATAACCGGAGTGAAAGTCACTCTAACGCCTAATACGAACGTAAACTTAGCCCACGCTGAATGTTTTATGAAGACATTTTTACGTCTTAATGTGGAACACTTCCATCCTGCTTCCATTAAAAACCAGGGAGGGGGAGAAAGAAACAGAAAGGATTTACTGAGGCATTGCTGATGTGCTGTTCTTTTCCGGCCAGCAGCGCTTGAGTGCCTGTCGTGTGGTGGCCTCCTCCCCAGAGATGAGCTCTGATTCTGAGGGACACTGAAAGCACATGCTGGGTACATTGTGCCTGCTCAGAAATCAACTAAATATCTTTTACTTTCTCCCTTTTCATCCTCCTCCTATCTGTCTGTCTCTCCCCTTCCCTCCTCCCTGTTCAGACTTTGACTGTAGCGACCCTTTGGGAATGGAATCAGGAGAGATAACATCAGACCAAATCATGGCTTCATCCCAGTACAACCCCAGCTGGTCCCCAGAGCGATCCAGACTCAACTACTATGAAAATGCATGGACGCCGGCAGAGGACTCGAACAAGGAGTGGATACAGGTAATGCTTTTCATGTCACAGAGAGGAAATTCTTTACACACCACAGATTGTTGCCACCTGAAAGCTGGTTTCAGCTACTGAGGAAAGGTAAATAATGTCTGAAAAGTCAACCATGGCAGTGCAGAAGAACTCCCCAACTGCCTGCAGTATGTTTTTGGAGGTGAGTCACCGTCTGAGGGTGTATGCAGTATTAGAAGTGACTGCTGCCTGCTTGAACACAGTAGGTGTGTTCTGTGTTTGTCCTTCAGTCTCTGGAGGTGCAGTTTCTCCATAACACCCAACAATTTCGATGATGAATGTCAGCCGTCCTGATGGACCTCTGGGTGGTGGAGTCCACACCTCACCAAAATTGCCTGTGTCCACTCTCTCTGTCACTGTCTACCTATCTGTCTGTGTCTCTCTCTCCTTCTGTCTTCCTGTCCTAACTGATAACTTTCCCTTTCCTTGATAACGGAGACTGCCTCAGGGGATGCTGGGATTTAGTCCAGGCATCCTGCCTAGCTTCACACACACACACACATACACACACACACACACACACACACACACACACACACACGCTCAAACAGGCTCTGTCATATTTTTCTGTCTGTCAGCTTATCTGCACAAAGCGATCATCACCCACCAAGGGAACTTTATGTGGGAAGATTAAGGATTTAGTTCCTCCATCCCTAGATGGGGATAAGTCACATATCCCAAGTCCACTCACAGCACAAACCCCCCAGTGACACACCTGCCACAGCTCTACCTAGATGCTTTTGGAACATGTTTGATTTATTAACCGAAAGCCTCCAGGCCTTGTAAATGCCCAGACTGTTTTTCTTTTTCTACTCTTTTTCTACAGTCTTTGCTTCATTGCTGAAAAGTTTGGCCCCAGTATATTCCTCAGGGGATGAATAATAGAGCTGACCCAAAGCCAAATATTTGCTTGGGGAGGGCCATAAGCAAGCTTTTCCTTTATTATTGCAATGAAAATATTGTCCCGAGGGCCCCCGTTGCTCCTTCAGACTAATTTAATCAGTATGTGACTGTGTATGTGCAGGTTTATGTGTGTTCTCCCATGCTTGTGTGTGTCCATGTGTTTGTTCTTGGCTTTGTGGGTGAGTAGGAGGGTCTGGCACGGTCCATATTGTCCTGCAGAGGACCCCAGCATGTGTCTGAGTGGATCAGGAAGAATCGTGGCCTGCCTTACCGCTTCCTCCAGCAGTTCGACAGTCTGTTGTACGAAAGTATTTGTCTCCTGCAAAGGACAGTCCATTGTTCATAGTCTGATGCGTGGGTTAAGTGTACCAGCATTGACGTGAAGGCCGCCCAGCCCTGCTTTGCCTTTTTGTCAGCGGAAATTACAAGTGATCATAATGATTTGCTGCCACTCCAGACTCTCTCTGTTATAGTATTGATCATATTGAGGATTTGATTTGGCAGTAAAAATCTGGATTTTGAAGGGGATGGGCTCTAATGGGCGTGCTGATTTCCCAATACTAATCAGATGAAAACACTGAATGAGACTCTTCTAATTTCTAATTTCAAACGCAGCAAATGAGCCAAGTCTGTGGTTGCCACGTAATTTATGTTTTCTAAGGAGTGTGATGCACTTGTGCCGAGCACTCTGAGCAGAAGTCCAATTATCACAAGTGGTATTAAAAGAGCAGAATTCTTCATTCCTCTTTCATTAAGCCTGTCCGTGGTGTTGCAACAAGCTCAGGCCCCCTCGCGGCACGTACAAATCATCTCAGTGTGCAGTCAGATGCATAGTAATCAATTCATTATTTATTTCATTTATCATTCCCTGACTGCAGTTTGAGGCAGACAGTTTTATTATTCATGACAGGCGGCCTTTGATTCCTGGGCATTTTCCTTCGCTCTGCTTTCCTTCTTCTTTGCCGAACATAATCCAGATTTGTCATCCATTTTAATGCTGCCTCATTCTGATGCATGAAGAGAAGGAGGGCAAGATGCTCGAGTCTGTGCGCTCTTCACAAGGTAATTAGATTGGTGTGGTGTGGTTCAGCATTGAGTGGTGGGTTAGCCAGGTCATTAATCAGCCTTTTGGTGTACACAGAGATGGACAGATGTCCTTTGAGGGGGTTTGCGGCTGGAGGAGGGAGTAAAGAAAGAGGCGATAATCCCTCAAAACAGGCCTTCATTTCATTTTTTTTCTTTGCTCCTTTCAGATCCTTTCCTTTTTCGCTCCGCTCTTTTTCTCTCCTCGCTCCTCTCCAGGTTTACAGATCTACATCAAGGTAGCGGGAGATTTGTGAATATTATCTGCCTGTGTGAGCCGTGGCTTTCTCTGAAGCTTAACAGTATGAACAACGCTGCTCTTTGCAGCAGGTTGCAGCAAAAAATTAATGAGAGTAAACCAGCAGACTACCCAGTCAATGGGCTGTTCCTTGCTTTATGAACTCACATAACACGGACAAGGAAATACCTGCATCTGTGCAACACATTCGCCTGGGAGAAGGAGGTGTAGCATGTTTATGGAGTGGTGTAACGGAAATTGCTACGAATCTCATATAGGAAGGATCTGATGGCCACCAAGAGCCACTATAACATCTGAATGACACAATAAAAGATGGACTGAATCTCTGTCAGACAGCTGGCATTGATCGCACATACACACAACATGAATAATTTACACTGTCTTGGAGCGGACCCAACTGTCAATACCTGAAAGCCTTTCTCCTGAGCATCTCATAATGGCAATATACAGTATATGCCATCCCATACAGCAGGTTGGAGTTTTTCATGCTCATGAGTTTGAGCTTGCTTTCCATATCTATAATTTAGCTGCAAAGCCTCCTGCCATTATCCCCAGTCCTCCTGCCAGGATGCATTATCCCTGACTGCTTCATCAGTATTTATGTGTTTATCAGCCTCTATGTGTCTCTGATCACCTAAATTGTTTAATCACAATGAGTCTCTTAACTGTTGTCATGTGAGAAATGCTTTAATCTCCCCGCTCAGACAGATGAAAGCACTAAACTTAAGGAGCGCGTCGGTGTTTGTTGACACTTCTTTCTCTCCTACATGTGATATCAATCTCAAGGTAAAGCCAGCCATTCGCAGAGCAACTTGACGTGGGAGTTGGCCGTATGTCTTGCAAATCTATAAGACAAACAGTTCTGCGAGGCCTGGCTGGATAACAGGTTGAGTTCCACCACTTGACCAACCAAACAACCACTAATTGCACTCTTCCTTGATGAAACTGCAGTTCTGGCCACTGTGCAGAAGCTAATGTCAGATGCTAAACCAGCGCGTTCTGCCATATCCTGTTTTTCTTCTCTTCCAAACGTGCTTTCAATTACCTCAGGTCAATGATTTGCAAAAAAAAATGCCTCCCTTCGTTGCTATCGTCTCTCTCTTCGCTTCTGTGCCGGTTCCAGGGCTTACCACCGCGCCGGGTGATGAGTAATTAGAATATGGACTAGTAATTAACAGCAGCTTCTCAGTTGATGAAGTCTAGCGAGAGCAGAGGAGCGGAGGCTGGCATGCATCTGCCGGTGAGATCATCATCATGCCGTACAAATGGAAACAATGGATGCTGTCTGAGCCTCGCTGCTTCTGGGCCGCGCTCTCAATTGGAAAATCAATGAGAGGATAGAGACCCACACTCGTTTGGAGTAGCCCAAAAGTGGGACTAGAAATCGAAACATGAGGGATGGCATGATGTAATGAAATGAAACAGCGCGGCATAAGTACCCTGAGACAAAAACCCAGCTTAGCTGTAATCAGTGTCATTTTCAGCGTCTGCATTTTGCAGAACAGAGAAATGCCTGAAAGCCCTGCGGTCGGTCGTCATCACTAAACGATCATGTGCAGCTGTATATCCTGGGATAGAATCATCAGGCAGATTCCAGACGTGACATACCTTCAGGTCGCGCTCTCTTCCTTCCTTATCACTGTTTCTTAGTTACATAATCATTACTCAGCCCGTTAGTCATGTGTGTGTGGCAAGGATGGGAATGACCCCCGAGTTAGAGTCTGAACGATGATTCACCAACTTCAAAACCAGACTTCCTCTAACAGCTGGGACTAAAAACCTGTAATCAGCAACAGTACACATGTATCTGAGCACAGCACAACAACCACACAACCTTTAATTTTATCACCGCTGTCGTCTGACCTATACATCCCTCTGTGTCAGGGAAACAGATGATCGGTGCATGGGAAGATATGCATAATTTAATGCCACCAAAGAGGTGTGGAGGTGCTAAAAATAAACTGTAATTTTGTCAGGTGAATATTGTGATAAATGGAGGGTCATGAGGGGAGCTCATAGGTCCTGGAGCATTTGAGTAATACAATTTTCATGAAAAGAGAATTAATTACGCTTTCAGGTAATGGAGCTATTCCTAAAAGCTTCCGCTACCAACACCAAAGTAACTGAAGGGGAAATTAAGGAACGGATTGCTGAAAGCTGCTTTAGATACGACTTCTGGGGATAGAAACGCATCTCTTTAGCTGCATGCCAGAGTGGATGTGTGTCTGTCGGTTCACAAAAATGTCAGCTTTCTGTCATTACCATACAAAGGGAGGCATTGTCAGAATTTGTATGCAAAAAAAAAAGAAAAAAACAGGTGACTTGAGGCTTTGCATCTACTTTATGACTTCTGACTATACCATCCTTTGAGATCCATAAAGCATTTCCAGAGATTGTTTCCTGGACCGGAGCCTCCGTCTATGTCTACCAGCTGCTCTTTGACTTTGGAACACAGAGGAGTTCTCCCTTCCTTCTCACCCTCGGCATTTCTCTTGTTGTTGTTTTTGGTGGGGGGAAACGAATAAACTCATTCCCCAGAGGCCTCGGTTATTCAGTCAGAAGCCCACACACACACACACAGCTATTTTTCCCCTCCTGTTGGGAAAGCACAGAAATGGATTTAAAACAAAAGTCTTTGGTTCTTCTTCTCCCACAGTGCAGATTGCTGCATGCAACTCCTTGGCAACTCAATTATAAGCCAATCAAGCAGCCAGAGATAGAACTTTTGAGCCTTTGCCGTTTCTCGAGCTGTTTCCCCTCCTCGGCTATATACACTGCATGTCTGCTTGCTGCACCCACACAACACTGACGAAGCTTTAGCCTCAATTACATATCATGTGGCCTTGCTGCACATGAGTCACAGAGCGCAAAGACAATACTCTGGGCAAGGCATAAACCTAATAATCACACCCACAGCAATGATCCCGAAACTAAACTACACTTGTACAAACACACATAAACACATAAGTACATTGTTTGTTGGTTATTTGCCATAATTTATTCCTAAAGTCGCTCATACATGTGTGTATATATATATCGCTCTGTCTATATATATATATATATATGTATATACCCACTACTGAGCCCCCCCTGAAGTGGATTTCAGCATGTCGATCTAACTACACGCACACCAGGCTTTAACTGGCTGATGTTACAAGCCTGAGCATGACTAATTCTTTTTCTGCCTTTCTGGTTTCATTAGTTTGTGAAACCACTGGAGCCGTGCACACTGGCTGTTGTGAGGCAAGGGGCTTTAAGTCATCAGTTTGCCTCACAACAGGAAGGTAGCAAACACTCAAAACACACACACACACACACACACACAGCTAGTCAAACATATTTTGGACTATACTGGAGAAGAGAAAAACTCCTGGGAGACAAGGACACATTGAAGTCTTGCCCACATATCAGCCTGCCACTGCTTTATGGAAAGATTCTGAGAAGCCTGGGTGATTTCTTACCCAGCCTGGCATGTTTATGGCTCAGGTTGTGTGTCCCTCCAGATATGAGTTACAGTGCACCGGCATGCCCAGAATGTATAGTGTCATTTGTCTATAGGTGGGCTTAAGTCCAAACACTCTCACAGGAGAAACAACAATATGGTAAATGTGAAGCAAATACCTGCTTCTTGATCAGCAGAGTCTCAAAGTGCAGCGCGTCCCTATAGATGCTAGATTAGGAGGCATAATTCACACCTTTCCACACGCTGATTACATCACCCATTAGGCATGATTCAGCCTTTCAGCTCGAGATGACGAATAGTTTATCATCTGTGAGTGATATATTTACCCAGGATCCACTGTGGACGCCTTATGATTTCTAAATGTTGGTTATTGGTTTATGTATATAGGTCAGCAAGAACTGTCTTTGGCTTTGGGCTAAAAGGAGTCCCACTAGTAATCATTATCTGAGCCTGTTTGTTTTCACTGTGGTCTCTGTGGTGTGGGATGGACTGTGCTTTACATCCAAGCGTCCTGGCAGCCAGTCTTCTTTCCCTGACCCACGTAACCTCAGTCTGTTAGCGCAGCCTCTGCCTCGTTCTTCTGCCTCTAACAAGCAGCCATTAATAAATCATGCTTTGCTCATTACCCGGGCCCTGTTATCAGCCCGTGTCTGTGAAATTGATCCAGTCTGTGCACTTCTTCACTGGAGACCCCATGCTTCTGTCCTTCACATCTTGCAAGGCATCACTGTCAGTGGCTTGTTTCCCCTCCCAACCTTCGCCTCTTGACTTTTCTCTCCTTTCTCCTCAGCGTTCTGTGGCTCTTCCCTCTCTCTCTCCAGCCCCCCCGCTGTCTTTCATCATTTCTCTTCCTCACATCCCGTGACAACTAACCCTGATGCCTTTCTTCGAACTCGAGCTGCCTAGAATTTGAACTTTTGTGCCAAAAACTTTCCAAAAAATCACAATGACTTGATTTGCTCCAGCATCACTGTGGTTTGTGGAACTTTAAAACTGCTGAACCATGAGGTGATGAAAGTTTTAGAACTGGCAAGTTGAACCACGCCCATCAACTGGCGGAGAACCCCCTCAAAAATAATTTACAACAAAAAACTTGGACTAGAATATTGATTAAGGTCATATATCAGTCCAAACCTCTTCAAATCAGCCATATTTCTGCATGCTCATGTCCTCATATTGTTCAGTCTGAGCACCCATGAGTGTTCCCAATTAGCCCCGCCACTCATTTCATTCCCAGAGGCTCTTCTTCTCCATTACACCTAATGAGATCCTTTCAGAGAAAACATCCCAAGGCCAAGTCTTCCTATTAGACCATTTTTAGTTAAGCCTTTACAGTAAGCCACTTTGCCAGTGGGCCAGACTGGAAATAAACCAGGCTGGCCATTTGAAAGAAGATGTTAAAGACCTGCCTGGTCTAATATATTGAACGCCAGTGCAGACCTTGCTGCCATCCACCATGCTTTCCTCATCCAGCACTGGCACATACAGCCGTTTACCCAGCAGAGAGGAAGTCAACTCCTTCGTTATTAAATGGGAACCGTCTAAAGCTGACAGGATTTGATTTTGTTTCTATTTGTGGACCCAAAAGAAATCTGGGACTTACTGTAAAAGCCCCTTGAGCCTGTAGACAGGAACAAAAGTATTCTGTCTCTGTATGTGACTGTCTTTTTTGTTAGTCTCCATCCATCCAAATCCGTTGAGTGGCCAAGAGAGAGCGAGAGAATATCATGGTGGAACCTCATTTATTGCTCCCATCTGTTTATGTCTTCTTGCTTCTGGAAGTGAACTTGAGGAGCAGGAATGACCAGCGTGGCATGCAGATGTTCCTTTCCTGCTCTGAATCATTAAGTGTGGTACCGCGCCGTATATAAGGTTGGCAGCCAAAGCTAGCCGACTGTCTGGTTTTAACATGCCGGAGCTCTGTTAAGATTTTTGCAGGCAGATAACCCTGGCTTTGATTTTCTGAAATATGTGCACACTACTGTGTCTGTCTGCTCTCTCTCACATAAAGGATTTCACTGCTGTCGCTCTTTCTTACACACCCTTGCACATGCACATACCGATGATCTCCTCTGAGTCGATTCAGTAATCTACTCAAGACTCTGGTCGCCATGCATCAGAGCCCGAGCCCATCTCACGTCAACATCAAAGGCCTCGTCTCTCATCATGAACTTGGAAACCTGTTCCACCAACGCCCCGGCTTCCCTGCATCACTCCATCACGTTTCAGCCGCGTCTGCACGCAACACCATTACTCCTCATTAATGTCAGCTCAGCCTGTCAAAGATGGTGTTAACGCTTGTTAAAATTAAGCATGCTGCTTATACACCGAGGGGTTGGAATTCTTTGAAAGTTTTTTCAGGTTCGCGTTGCACCCACTCTTTGCTCCTGTTATGGATGAAGAGATGGTCTGTGAGGTTAAGTAGCCTCCACTGCGGTCAAAGGGAGCCCATTTGTTATTGCTGGTGGCTGAAAAATTGCATGTGAGTCCCAGAACTAGCAGCAGCTGACATCTTCTCCAGACCTGTAAAGTCCCGGTGAAGTTAGACAGCAGCATTAACATGATCAAAAGCCAGTTTGAAGGCTATTTTGGGTCACAGGAACAGAAGCCAGGGTGACATATAGAGGGTTGTTTGCGTGTGTTCTTTCTTTCCTGGCAGTGATGATTGTGTTTGCGAACAGGCATGACAGTTGGCAGACAGACACTCTGCCCTCTTTCCAGGTCTGATGCAAGCCAGCCACTATCTCTGCCCAGCATCATCTCTAAATACAGCACATATACATTTTAGGAAAATATATGCGTGAACATGACTTTCACCCAGACGCTCACACATGTGCCTCTGACCCCGCCGCCTCTGGCTGTCTCCCTGTGAAAATGTAATAGCCCTGCAGTAATGTACTGCAGTTCATGATTACTTTATAAAGCCCTGCATATTTTAAAGGCACAATATTTGATATTCAATCTGTATCTCTCTTTCCTCCTGGCCGATTCTGATAATGTGATTGCGGACCACGTTCTATTCAACATTCATTTTTATCCAATAAGCTCTTGTCTCCCATCTCAGGAAATTAAGTTGTCATCTTGTGTCTCTTTCATTAATGCGAATATCATTTCATTGTTGTTTATTAAATTCCAGGTAGCCGATGATGAGCTCATGGCCAGAGGTGATTCTGATTGTAGAGCTGTATTTTTAACTCTCCAGATTGCCTCTGTATTATTAATAGAGGCTGTGTGCATTGAAAAAAAATCTTTTCCATAGAAGTTATTCATGCATTTGAACAGGTGAAGAGCGTTGCATTTAGTCGCATCTACCTCAATTCATCAGTAATCTCCTTAAAACAGTAAAAAAGAAGCTTGCAGCAGCTACTGCAGAATTTTCTCTCAGTATGTAATATGCAAAGTCACTTAAAGCAGCTTTTTTCTCAGTTGTCTTTTCTGTCTTTGCCCTCTTCAGGTGGACCTTGGGTTCTTGCGGTTCGTCTCAGCCATTGGTACCCAGGGCGCCATTTCCCAGGAGACCCGGCGGATTTACTTTGTCAAGTCCTACAAGGTGGATGTCAGCTCTAATGGAGAGGACTGGATCACTTTGAAAGAAGGCTCCAAGCAGAAGGTATTCCTCAACATTTCTGTGATAAAAGTTTCATTTCAGCCGGCGATGGTGTAATAGCTTCACCTTTAAGCTCTAAGTTAAAAAAGTGAAATTAACTGTGAAGCCCCAATAACCTTTCTGGAAACGTTTGCAGCCCTGAGCTCAATATAAGACTTTCGCAAGAAGCTAAATGATAACAGTATTGGAGTGGTGGATGTTTGCGTCTCTCTGACCAGAGACTGGGTTATAAAAACCGCCGCTGCATATGTACTGCGCTTGGAATATCCCAGTTCAGTGAAGTAGCCAGCTGAGTTGAATTGTGGTTTGCTCCAAGTTTCCTTTGAGCTCAAAAAAAAGGGGAACTACCCGGCTACATGTACTTTAGTCCCGTCTCCCAGCGTGCAATTATACACTTTGATGATATGGTAATATACCCGACAAGAGTGTAAGTGGATGGTATTTACAGCAAAAACTGCAGCGCTAATACAGCACTGAAGTAACTACAGGGAGGAATTCTTGCAGGAATGTTGCCTCTGTTTTATGTCAGGCACCCATCAACTGGTCGTAAAAGAGCAAGGGATGACAAAAGACTTGACAAACAAGAGTTAAAGGGGATGGATGGAATTAGGAAAGGCTGTCAAGTTTAAGCAGCTGGTAGGGGGGGGCCCAGAAGAGAGGGACAAGAAAAGGAAGGACGAGAGGGACGGCATGCTTGACCGGAGCGTGACAGGCTGTAACCATCGATCGCTGATCAGCCTGTCAAACAGACCAGGTTTTGTCCATCTGGAGGCTAACACAGGCTGCACTGTGGGTGTCCGCAGGGTCAGAGAAGCATGTGTGC
Source organism: Stegastes partitus (assembly GCF_000690725.1). Taxonomy (NCBI): domain Eukaryota; kingdom Metazoa; phylum Chordata; class Actinopteri; family Pomacentridae; genus Stegastes; species Stegastes partitus. The sequence continues at coordinate 220,359 of NW_007578730.1, forward strand.
GTCTTGACAGTCCTCATGTTTGCATGACATGTAAATACTACGAAGCATTTTTGAGTGATAGAGTGAGAAAAGAAAAAAGTTCCCAACAGCAACAGAGCATCCCAACAAGCATGTTTGTGCTGCTGTGTACATATGCCCCCAGGCCTGATTCTTTTATGGTCTCTCCAAAGTACACAGTCCCCTCTGTAAAGTGGCAGCTTAAAGGTGCCGTGGTAAGCCCGGCCTGTGTTTTTCCGGACTCTAAAGTGCTTTTGTGCAGAGGGGCACCATTTGCTACATGCTGAGCCTGCAGTTTGGCATCTTAGCGCAGCCCTGGAAAAAGCCACTTTACAGTTAGCGAGTGGAGAAGAGACTCGGCGTGACATTTAACAGAGTGGATGACTTTGTTCCAGGGTCCCTTAGTGATGTAGTTGACAGGTATTGCTGAAGGACTGAGTGGCAAAAGGGTAGGCAGGCGGTATAGACTAATGGGTACGCCCTTGTGGCATTTTAGTTCATCCCAGAACCGCTATCTTTTTACCCTTCCATCCTGCTCCTCTCAGCTGGATTCCTCTCTGCCCCATAGCTCCCAGTCAGGCGGGTCAGAAGGTCGTATGGTCACCGTTGTGATTCAATTACCCAGATTGAACTGTGATGGACTGTAGGGAGTTGTTGGGATGGGTGGCCGGCCCCTCGTATGGTGCTAGTAAACTGTCAACTGACCCTGGGGGAGAACAGTGACATCTCTGACCTTTCAACAAGACACTGCAGTAAAAACCTACACCAGATCTGGAAGTAGAGGACAGAGAAAGGGCATCTTGAGCCAATCTGGTCTTGTAAGTGTTACACATCCCGCCTCAGGTTTCATAGTCACGGGCCGCTGCCACCTTGAGCTGCAACATGTGGTGCAAGAGGAGATGTAGGGGCAGTTCCAGGAGTAACAGGGAAACAGTTTATCAGTGAGCAAAGCTTTCAAACAATTCTATGTATTTGCATAAAACCTTATTGAACCACAAGGTAAAAACTGAATGTTTACGTTGATTGTCAATGTTACTTCTTGTGTCAATGTCTTGACTTGGTCCACACAAAGGTGGATCTCTCAACTTCAGGTGTTTTTTAGTTTTGTTTTGTTTTGTTTTTCAGATTCACATAAAGCATCTTAAACATTTGCTAGTTTAAGAAGAACGTGAATCTTTCCTTGAATTGTCTGTTTCTGTATTCATGCAGCCAAAGCCTCAGAGAAATTCTGACTCTGCATCTCAACTCAGCATAATCTGTCAATAATTTACTTTTCTCCTGCTTCTTTCACAGGTTTTCCAAGGCAACACCAACCCAACAGACGTTGCCAAGACGATGCTGCCTAAACCCACGCTGACGCGTTTCGTCCGGATCCGTCCCGTTACCTGGGAAACAGGCATCGCACTGCGCTTCGAGGTGTATGGCTGTAAGATATCAGGTTGGTTACTGCTGAGATCCCTGCTGATCCGCATACATATACAAGCGCATTGCAGCACTATCTTTGCTCACAGCTACCACTGAGAACTCACTACCCTATATTACAGATGTTTACCCTAACTGAATACTTAACACTTCCAAATGCAGTAGCCAGCTGATGCGACCGACTCTGTATGACTTCCGAAGGCGTCCGGGTTGGTTCAGACCTCTTCTTGTTGCAACATAGTTTATTGTTTCCCATCCAGGCCCCAGTTGGCCAAACAGCTCACTTCTGCCAGGTGTGAGATGAAGCTCTATTTCTGTGAGAGTCCTCCTCTAAGGCTAAGGCAAGCTGCTGCATAATAGAAAAGTGGCACATGAAGGAGGATTACCTATTTATGTTTCCTCATGTTTAGTTGTACGTCATTTAATATAAATGGAGCCAACAGCTGGTAGGCAGAGGGAGTTGGAGCTGGGTGGGCTCTGCATGGCCCCATCCCTTATGCTGAGCTCTTCTCAGCCTCCTCTTTAGTCCACAGTCTGTCTTTTACTTGTAAAGCTTTGATTTTGGCAACACTCGTCTTATCTTTGCCTTTTTGTTGATGTTATTTTAATATGTGGTGTGTGCAACTCCCTTTTGTATGGTTTTAGCACATCTGTCTCTATCTCTGCGGGATTATGAGCATGTGTATTGAATTCTAATTAGTGCTTGCCGGTGTGTTTTGTTCTTCTGTACTTAGATATGGAATATATATTTCAAGGACAGACAAAAAATAGAAAGTAGCTGCTTTTTGTCAGTGTTGTTAGTTCAGGATTAAGGATTGGATTAAAGTTAGGGTCAGGACTGGTTGTGGCCCGCTAAATGTCCTCATATGTGCGGAGCGCTTTGTGTTTTTGTCGAGCAGTTATACATTACATATGCGTGGCTCTTCGTGTAATAGCAGAGGGCACTGTGGGTACAGCAGGGTTACAGCTGGGGCGTATGTTTGGGGCACACGACCAGACCGCTGCACAGAGCGTAAACACATCACAGGATCGAAGTCACCACAGGGCCTCCGTAATGACGTCAGGACCCCTGGGTGCTCCGGAGACGCTGCCAGCTTCACTGCATGCTAGCAGCGCTGTCAGAGAGACAGAGGGAAACTCTGAGGCTCTTGAGGGCTGCATAAACCCAGTGACTCACTCAGCTCTACACTGAGTTATGGATCCCTGATACCAGAACTTTAATGAAAAGAAAAGTATGGAGAGCTTTTTAAGTGCATCTCCACATTTCCGGAAGAGTGCAGCCGTAGCAGCAGCCGACCACTGCACCAAATGTGACGGAAACTAGGGGTGTGGAGCAATACGGAGCTATTCAAATGGGCATTTCCATCTTGCCACCCTCCAATTTTGTTGTCAAGACTTAAAATCAGGTACACTGAGTAGTTGAGCCCAAAAATGTTGCAAGATGTTCCTTTAATTATCATGGTCGCGAGCCCCTGCTGATACAAACAGCTACTCATTAATAAAAAGATCCACCGCCCTGCTGTTTGTAAATACGCCATGGTATATAAATATCCCTGATGAGCCACTGATGCTCCACCCAAACCCTGAACTCGGCCCACAGAGCCATGTATCACCCTTTCTGCGCCTGCAGTCCGCAAACATACACACAAGTGTTTGTTCCTGTGGGTGTGTCATTGCATGCATGCCATCTCGGCAGCTTCTGTGATCGCAGCTGAAGTCGATTAACAGCTCCAGATGACCCGGGGAGTTCACCCGCGAGTCTAAACTCAGATCAGTGTCACACACACACACACACACTCTTAATCACACACATGTACCTTTCTCTACAGCCGCACACTTCAAAGGCGTTCAGCGTGCAGCGCCTTAGCTTCGCTCTGCCAGGGGCGAGCTCCTCTGATCAGTCCCAAACAGATCTTGGCCAAAGACGAAAGAAAGCAGGGGGGGAAAAAAAAACCCAAAACAGTCAAGAGGCTTCCACACCGACAGCATTTGTTACTTGAGCTCCAATTTGGACTTTTCTGGAAGGCAGGACCACAGATTTGTCTCACGGGTTGGCATAGGAGCTGCTTTAGATAACCAGAGAGAGAAAGACATGTCTGAATGAGGCCTTGTTCCCCAAGTTTTCACTCGCTTTTCCCAGATGCGGCCATGCTATTGAGTCCTGCAGCGGTACAGTGCACACTTTGTCTCATACAGACACAGAAGAAGTAATAATGCCTGGATTTATCCCTCCGTGGGAGCCAGATAGTAAATATGTTATTGCTTACCACAGGTCTCTGACTCAGTGTCCTGGGATTAAGTGTTGGGAAAAGTTAGGACACGGCAGACAGGAAGATTTAAGCCTAATACAAGTATCAGACTTCTAGTGGCAGTTGCAACATAGGGGGACTTTTCTAAACTAATGTGTGTTCGATGGAGCTTTACAGAGAGGTATTTCAGAAGTGAACAAGATTAACAACAGGATTTTGGTCTGAGACTAAAGTTGCACCATTAACCACTGACTGTGGCCCCCTGTGGGACACAAGAACTGTTCAGAAGTTTCGCAGACCAGTAACACTTGGAAAAGTTACATGAATATTAACAAATGACACCGTAAGCCTTGACATAGCAGAATCTTGTCTCTTTAGATGTTTTAATCCAGATGCAAATCCCGGCAGGGTTGACAACGGAAACCCTCAAAATGACTGAACACCTACCTACAAAGCAGCGTGGCAATCAAACAATGTGATAAAATGTAATGTCCAAGATAATTTTGCTTGTATTTTGGTCAGTATAAGTGTTATATCAGGTTGCATCTGTTGTTGTTGCCAGTGCCAGTAGAGATTTACAGTCAATAGCATTTCATTAGATCAAGGCACAACAACAAAAACTTTGCAAGCCTGAGAATTTTTTATTTTTTTTGCTGCTGTGCAATGGCAAAAACATGTGGAACGCTTTAAAAAAAATCTGATTTAAGCATGCAAATGCATCCAAGCTGTAGCAACAAGTTGTTACCCGGTTCTGCTCTTAATACAAAGGGTTGTCACCAGCAAGAAAAGATGTGGAAAAATGAGAAGACAGTCATTTTCTTTTGTAAACAAATGAGGAAATTGATCCAAAGATGCTGAAACTTACAGAGTTAAGATAGGGTAAGATCAGAGAAGTCGAATAAAAAGAGGAGAAGAAAGTTTGAGAATGTGGAAAGGAAACAACGAGGTGTTCAAAGATGTGGTCCCACAGATGTTGACAGCTGTGGAGCAGAAGGTAGATGAGTGCAGCAGCAGATAAAACACAAAGAGAATGTGTTTTTGTGTGTGCGTATATGTGAGTCTATGGAGGGGAGGGGTAGGGAGATGAAAAGAAAAAGCGCTCCCAGAATGCAGGAGGTGGAAGCACCAACAGAGAGAAGGGTTTTAATTGGCTGCCTGGAGACAACCGCTTCAGGCAGAAGAATTAGTATGCATGAGATCTGCAGACAGAGAGAAACACTGAAAGAGAATAGAGGGAGAGATCACAGTAACATCACAAAGAGTTTGGGGAATAGTCCTCCTCACTTTGACTTTGACTAGCCCTGTTGCCCCTATATGAACCTCAAACTCACCAAACTGGAGTTGTGGCATGGTAAATGATGTTGAACATCAAACCTCTGGATATAGATCAAGACTTGTTTTTCCATCCATCATCTCTGCAGGTTTTCTTTAATTTGTATCAAAAAGCTCACACCTTTGCCTTCCCTTTTGTCTTTTAGAGTACCCATGCTCAGGCATGCTGGGCATGGTATCAGGCTTGATCACTGACAACCAGATCACTGCGTCCTCCCATACGGACCGGAGCTGGGTACCAGAGAATGCCCGTCTGCTGACCAGCCGGACAGGTTGGACCCTGCTGCCCCAACCACAGCCCTTCACCAATGAATGGCTGCAGGTGGATCTTGGCGAGGAGAAGCTGTTGAAGGGGTTAATCATCCAGGGAGGGAAGCACCGTGAGAACAAGGTCTTCATGAAGAAGTTCCGCCTCGGCTACAGCAACAACGGCTCCGACTGGAGGATGGTGTCGGACACGACCGGGAACAAGCCAAAGGTACGGGTTTGTCAAACACATGCTGCAACATCCTTCAGCAATGCTACAGAATGTTGGAAACCACTGTGATGTTTGTGCAATTCTGGTAACAAATTAGAAGCACAACCCTAACCAAGGAGCCCTTGATCATTTCTTTCTGTGTGGGCACAGTTCCTTCTGGGGAATGGGTTAGAACGGCTGGAAAAGGATTTGAATACATGCTTCTAAATATGTTTCTCAGCTACGTCAGAACATCGATTCCGATTATGACGCATTTAGTCAATTTTCACTAGAGCGTTGCGCCTGGTAGTTGTGAGTCATTCAACAGTCATAGCGAGTCAATTTCAGCAGTGCTTTGAATCACATTAGGATAAGCATCTCAAGTCTCTCAGAGTCCTTTCCCCAGTTCTCTCTTCCTGCTTTGTATTCTGCACGACACACGCCGTTCAACCCTTTCAATGGATAGTGAAACCTCTCCAGAGAGAAAGGAGGGGTGAAGGGAGTCAGCGGAAAACAGGAGAGGAAAGAACATGCAACATAGAGAAGTGACCAAAGATTTATCTGCCTGCACAGAAGACACACGCCAACACTTTGCTCAATGCATGCACACACACTTACACACAAACAATACATATGTACGCAACCGCACACACCTCCGAGAAGAGCTGCAAAGCCCGTCCCCAATTACAAGTGTCCCTGACAGGGCATAAATCTGATCCAGATGGGCTGATGGTTGATTTATGAAGGGAGTGAGGAGGATCCATATCCCGCCTGTCCTAGTTAGCTGCCTTTCTCCCCTCGCCTAAGAGGTTCCCAGCATCTAAGGCTCACCAGGCTCCTTCACGTGATCACACCCATTAATCCACTTCCATCAATCCTCTAGCTCCTTCTTTTCTTGCCTTTCTCACACCTCACATTCGCCTCTTTTCCCACAATTATTCCTCCCCTTGCGGAAGATCTAAGGCAGAGCTGAAGGAGCTGAAAGTTGCTTTTGACAGAGGTGTGTGTCATGCTGTCGTTGCCGTTGGCCCCCTGCGTCACTCACCTAAGCTGCGCTTTAGATGTCAGCAAGATGAGAGCGATCTGGTCATCTTCTTTTCTTTCTCATCATCTTTTTACCTACCCAGCTCTCGCCACCCCTCCGTATCCCTCCTGGTTTTCAGGAGGCAGGAATAAGTCTGCCTCAGGGTATCTGCAGTCAGAGAGCAGTATCAGTCAAATGTCCAGCAGTCACATTATCAGCAATATGGCACTTTATGCCTCTTCTCTTTTCCCTGCCAGATATTTGAAGGTAACAGCAATTACGACACTCCTGAACTCAGGACGGTGGAGCCCCTGCTGACCCGTTTCATCAGAATTTACCCAGAGAGGGCCACTCCTGCCGGGATGGGCCTGCGACTTGAACTCCTCGGCTGTGAGATTGAAGGTAAACTTTAACGGATGGAACTTTTTTTTAAAAAAACATATTGCATTGTTTGTCCTCTATCTTACTAAATCAAGTGACAGCAGCATTTGTATCTATGTTGGTGTCATTTCCACCAGTGATGATGGTTTCTATCGGGAGTAATTTTGTTTCTACCAGTGGTGGACCCAGAGTGAAACCGTCTTTCCAACCTGTTGACATTTTCAGCTGTAGTAATGCTTTTAAACATGGTCATGACATTTTACTCCTGTTGTTGACGTGGAAACCGTCTCCAGTTACGCTTGCATTTTCAGCCGGAATAATAGTCTTCTAGCCATGATGATGACCTTAGCAGACATACCTAGATCTCACTACCTTCATTCTCAGACTGATTGTACATGTGTTCACATCTGACACGCCTTGACTCACACACAGGTGAGCAATCTATCATCCCAGCTAATGACATGGCTGTAAGTAGCTTGCACGTCATGTCTTTGCCACAGTCCTGGTTATTTAAAGATGTGCGTGAGGGCTCCCTGTGTTGAGCCCACAGCTGTCCAGCTACTGCTCTTTATCCCTACAAGGGACAGTTGTCTTGTGTCCGTGTTACATCAAAGCAGCCCCCATAGCTAGCCACTTCTGGAGGGGATCAAATGAAAGCCCACCTGGCCCACTAGGATTATTGCATCCCGGCCCCCATCGCACTCCTCAAAAACCCCTGCATGTCTTTCTTCTTTCAAAGGACCACGCACACTTTGCTATCTTTAAAATTACCCCTATTTTTTTTTTTTTCCTGCTCTTTATCTGCCTCTCTTCAAGCTGATGTAGCACAGAAACAGCTCAGCAATATACTGCAGAGCACACTAGCCGTAAGTGGATTTACATATTGGATTTCAGGGGGGCCCATTCTCTTGTAAGCCTCATGGACTCCCACCGGGAGCTTTAGTCAGATGATAATGCTTGTTTTCAGTGTTAATGCCAAACACACACATACTCGCACAGACGTATGCACACAGCGCAACCGCAATCACCTTGCCAAACATGTGGTTACAGGCAAGCATGCACAATCACGCATGTACACAGGTGCTTGTACAAGTGTAGGTCTGTGTGTGTGTCCGTGCGGCAAGCCATAGCAGGAGGGCTAAATCCTCATTTCTGTGAGAGGCTCCCCTGACGCAGCGCTGACCCCATCCCTGACCTTCCCCACCCTGAATCTGACAGGAGCTGATCTGCCTCATATTTCATCGAGCAGAGGGAGAGAGAGCGCAAGCATCAGCTCACACACACTCACAATCTCACGCACACAAAGATACTGTACACATTTTTCAGGCCTATCTGTCTATGCCTGTCTTTCTCCCCCTCGCTCCTCGTTCTTTTTCTTCGCTCTGCACAGGGGAAGCCCGTTCATTACTCAGTCAGTGTAAACACACACAAAAGCACACACACCGCAGGACGGTTGTGCGGCAGCGGAGCGTGGAGTGGATCTTGGGCCTTGCCCACATCCAAGTGAAGCAGGGCTGTAATGATAGGCCACAGTAGCAGCCAGGGGCCCTGCCTATAGCCAATCCCAAGTCCTGTTTCTGCATCTTTGAGTTTGAGCCGCCCAAGCCCTGAGCACCACACTTTAACTTCAGCTCTATTTATACACCCACACCTCCACATCTTGATGAACGGAGGGATGCTAATAGCTCAAGCTTATATTAAAGCCCAGAATCTAACTGTGGGGAGAGCACGCTGAGATTACAGATACATATTTCAGTGTTTGTTTGTTTTTTCTGTGTGAAGCAGGATGAAAATCCACTTCCTGAATACGCTTTTAGTGTTTGTTTGAGGGTATTTACTGCCAGTTTCTGATGACATCTAGTTGTTTTCTTTATTTTCTTTGAAAGCCCTATTGTAAGCAGCAGCTGTGGATTAAAGTGTTTTTCAAATGAAACATTTCAGTTTGTTGGTTGAGGTAATAACATGATGAGGCAGTGACTGGACCAAACAACAGGAATGTAATATCAGAAAATGCAATATCAAAGTTGTCTGTGTTAGCTTACTGCGCCCTCTCTGCAAAATAAAGGAAAACATGGATCATTTCCATGGTTTGCTTTTCTAAATGTGGCCTGAGTCAGAGAGCTTTAAAGCCAAAACAGCCTCTACACCAGAGTATTTTTCATGGTTAACTTGAGACCTAATCTGTGCTGTCTGCTGTCTCTTCTTCTCCATCTTTCTAGCTCCTACACTCCCGCCTACCACAGCAGTCCCGAGCACCACCCCGTCAGACGAGTGCGACGACGACCAGGCGAGCTGCCACAGCGGCACAGGTGATGACTACGACGTGACAGGTGCTAACATCGCCTTCATGAGACTGCGACCAACCCTCCCCCTCCCCCTGTTGCCTTTCCTTCTGCTATGGCTCACGCTCAATCTGCTCCCCTCCATTCACCACCTCTTCCCCAGCCTCAACAGTCTCTGCCACAGTTTGATTTCGATACCGCAGCTAATCTGCCATCCACCACGCACGCTCGCATGCGCGCACCTACACGTGTGCTGGCATCCACGCGGCTCTAATTCGCTGCACCTGTCGCTCCCACCTCTCCGTTCAGTCTACCTCTTTTTACCTCCACCTGTGGCAACTCACTGGAGGGGGGTTATTGCACTTGCACCAGAAATCGATCTGCACACACCTGCTCCTGAACCTACCAGCAGCAAACTCTGCCTCCCTCTATCATTTCATCTGTCACCTGCTTTGTCCTCCTGCTCCTATTTTCCCACTTACTCCTCCTGGCCTCATTTCCTACTAACCCAGTAACTCTCTGCGCCTGCACTGCTGCCTGCACTCCCCATTAACCAGCAGTCTCCGATGATGAGCATGGCACAGTCGCAGCCACGTGTTTAGAAAGTATTAAATCACATCGGATATACCAAAAGAGGGCATTTATCAGAGTGAAGCGGAAGACAAAGCATGTGTTTGTTAGCTGAATTCAGACAGCATGGATCCATTAAGTGCACGAGTGCAGTTGTTAGTAAAGGAACGTAACTACATGCAAGGCTAACTATGCAAATGTTCTGTGTTGTGACAGGTGGTACCATGATGCCGGAGACCACTACTGCTGAAGTGGATACCATCCCAGGTGTGCAAAAAAGATTATATATTTTTCTTCCCAGTCAACAACCCCACATCTTACCTACCACTGAATATAAAGATTATGCACCAGACTGCTGACACAAAGAGTAAATATTTAGCAGCTCAAGGTTTGTTTTGAATTCATTTCTATAGATTCATCTAGACGTGTACCTTAGCTAATGATTGCCAGCTCAAGGCGGCTGCTCTCCTCTGATGTGTGTCTGTTATTAAAGCTGATGATACGGCCCTGAGAGGCTGCCGCTGACAGGGCGAGGGAGGTTGTGTGATGCAAGGCTAGCTGATGATTAGCACTGGTGCTCTGCTGCTGCCTTCTCAGCATAATCACTAATCACTGGGCCGACACTGACACACACTAAACACACACACACTCCACAGCACAAAACCGGAAAGCACAATGCAAATGACCAGAGGAAATTAGGCGTACTTTGGGGCCACATGCACGGACAAAACACACATAGCAGTGTCTCCTATAGCAGGTTGATGAGGCAGCAGCCAGCTGAGAGGCTGTGCCCCAGTCTGACCTTGGCTAATGGGCCATGGGCTCCACCCAGCCCCCTTCGCTCAATCAGCTGGCTCTGTGGTCTGTCTGCAGTCTGCTGGGGCAGCAGCAACGATAATAGATGAGAGCTGAGGTGCAGCTGTGTGTATGCATGTATGCATATGTGCATTTGTGTATAGATGTAACCAAGTGACTGTGGGTAAACACTAATCTGTCTGACTTTACTATTCATGAATCTCAAACCATGCATGCTAATAAGCTTTCTGTGTGTGTGTGCCACGCACCCTGATCTCCATGGATGTAGCTTAAGTTGGCATTTGGCAAGAAAAAAGTCTCTTTTCCTTTTATGAAATGACCAAATGAGTCATGTGGCTGCTCATCTTATCCAGAGCTTGTTGGTAGCTTCAGTCAAAGCCTCCCCGTAATGGAACAAGAAGAAAAAAAAAGAAAAGCCAAAGCCTTTTTAATTGGGAATGAGATTTCTATGCAAGAAAAGGGGCTTGGAGGCTGAAATGTGGTTCCACATGGGAATTCCATCCTTTGTGTTTAATGGGTAAATAGAGTCTGCAGAAGCTAGTTAAAGCCTTCCCATTATTAAAGGGAATATTGGCTGGTATATTCTGTCATTTGGAGAGCCGTATCTCGAAAGGCATCTCACGCTGGAGGATAAAGCCATGGCTAACATCCCAAATATCTCGGTCCCTTGTGTTCCTTGGAAGTCTTTCTTCGTGTAATTTGAAAAACACTAAAGCCGGAGCTCCCACACATACTCTGGCCACTATGGAGGCTCCTTCAGCGCGGCGTGTGTCCATGGGGGATTGCATTGTTGGAGTGGGGCCCCGGCACTGTTACCATAGCTGTCTTCGAATCTCAAGTCCCTGCTCTCATTAAAATCCTCAGCTCTCAGCGGGTTGCTATGAATGTTTCTTCCTGAACTGGACACCGTGTCCAGACTGTGTCTTCCTGTCCCCGTCGTTGTGCTGTGCCTATTCTCAGTTTCTCCCTCTGTCCGTTCTTTACATACCCTGTTACATTCATTAAAAGAGATCATTAAACACAGCCCAGATATAAGGTCTGCATGAGGTCTTCGCTGTCAGTTCACTCTCTTTTTCATGTCAGAGCCATAATTTGCCTTCTATCCCAATCTGTTTCTGGCTCCTGACTTAGCAATTACAACCTCCCCAACATGTGGGTCTCTAAGCGCACATCCCATGATTCTTTGCTGCCCTCTAGTGCTTGTAGCTGATCACAGTAATAGGAAGAAGTAGACGAACGAATAGCCTGTAGTCATATCATGACAGGCCCCGCGGTCATTGTTCAGGGGAAGCCCAGAGCTACTGGCAATTTCCTTTTTTTTTAATAAGGATGATTAGTTTGATCTCCTGTGACACAAGATCTTGACATTTTCTTCAACCCACTTGCAGCCTTCCTGTGGTTCGCCTGCGACTTTGGCTGGGCCAACGATCCCTCCTTCTGCAGCTGGACATCAGAGGACACTGGCTCGAAGTGGCAGATTCAGTCCAGCGGCACCCCCACCCTCAACACCGGACCCAACATGGACCACACAGGTGAGACTCTAAAGGATGCTGGTGCATACAAAAAAAATGTACAACCTTCACTTTCATGCGGAAAGTCTGATTTCATTTCACTGATGCAAGTTTATTTGTGTCACAAAGGTGGATCAGGGAATTTCATCTACACCTTAGCGACGGGTCCCCAAGAGACCGAGGTGGCTCGGCTCGTCAGTCCTGTGGTCAGCTCCCCAGACTCTGACCTGTGCGTGTCCTTTTGGTACCACATGTTCGGGTCGCACATCGGCACACTACATATCAAACAGCGCAAACAGACAGTGGACGGACCTGCAGACATCCTGCTGTGGACGGTCAGTGGTCACCAAGGCAACCGGTGGAGGGAAGGTCGTGTCCTCGTTCCACGCACCAACAAACCTTATCAGGTACGTCAAAATTCTCATGAATTTTAGAAGAAAAGCCGAACCGCCTTTCAATCTGTACCTGGTTTGGGCATTTGCTCTTTCCATTGTGTCGCCCAAGAAAAGGTAGCTGAAAAGTCACTCTGTGCTTTTTTTTGAAGGTGGTGATCGAAGGTATGGTGGAAAGAAAGAGCTGGGGAGACATAGCTGTGGATGACATTAAGGTTCTAAATGGACTCAGCATGCCAGACTGTAAAGGTGAGGCTTTTAGTGCTCATAGCTCCGATGGCTGCATTCAGTTCTCGATGTGAAATAGGACTATACAGGTCTGACTGCGGTTTATTTTCCTTTGGCATTGAATTTAATTAGAATTTCTGTTTAAAGATCCTGACGTGCCCACTGAGCCGATGCTACCAGAGGATGGCTTCAATGAAATCCGTGAGTCATTTCACACGCCGTGTTTTTCACACCATCCCTTTTCATTTGCGAACTCTCCTCAGTTTATATTAGACCTCACTTCTCATTCTCCTCTTCTGTTTCCGTCTCTCCCCTCCAGTTGAGGAAATCACAGAATATCCGGACTTCGTAGAAACCAATCAGATCAGCGGAGCGGGCAACATGCTGAAGACGCTCGACCCCATCCTCATCACCATCATCGCCATGTCCGCCCTGGGGGTCTTCCTGGGAGCCATCTGCGGCGTGGTCTTGTACTGCGCCTGCTCACACGGGGGCATGTCGGACAGGAACTTATCAGCTCTGGAGAACTATAACTTTGAATTAGTGGACGGTGTCAAACTAAAGAAAGACAAACTCAATGTACAGAGCTCGTACTCGGAGGCGTGAGCCGGGGCTGAGTGCATTCACGTGACTGTACGGCGGGCAGAGCTCGCGCAAGACTGTCTCTAGACACGACCTCTCGTCTATCTGCGAGTAGGCGGGCTCAAAAGGACTGCCAACACCCTCAAACTCACTGGATGAGGGCCAGGTTCAGGAACCAATGGGAGGTTTGGACTGATCCACGCTTTTCTCAGGAGCTGCAGTATAAAGAACCCACCAGTAGGGGACACTGTGTACAAATAAAATACAGAAAAAAAAATATGTACAGATGATTTAGATGCTATTTTAATTTTCTATTTTGATTTTCATTCATTTTTACAATCGGATGCTGGTGTTGAGACCAATTTATTAATAATGTTTAAAGTATTTATCGTTTTCTGGGAAAGAAATGTTGTTTTGTTTTATTATCAGTTCATGAAAGCTGTTGTTTCTTTTCGAGTTTTGAAAGAGACGTATCCTAAATGAACCATATCCGGCAAAGCTGTAGAGGTGCCCCATGGCGAGGCATACAGAGTGTGCCCATAACCCATGACCCCTGAAACTTGTACCCGCTTCCCCTTTGACCCCGATCCCTCTAAAGTGAAGGTCCCATTCATGGCAATGTATGGTTCTGACAGTGCCTTTAGTACATTTCGGTTGGACTCCTCTGTTGACATGGGTGTTTTTTACTGTACTTGGCTTAAGTTATGATGACAGGAAACAGGGGCACATTATCTTCTAAATACCTGCGACACAGGAGAACAGTTTATCACAGCGCTTTGTTTTGGGGTTTGTTTGTTTATTTTTTTCGGTGGTCCTTTCCGGCCAAAAAAAACCACACACTGTAAATAAGTTTTAATATATTTTATTGCCCTTTTTAAAGAAAGTAAAAAGGAAAAAAGCTGCAGTATCCCTTTTTTCATGGGTTTGTGTGTGTGTAAATACAATCTTCTGACTGTTTCGTGGAAGGTGCAGTGTTCATTTTAGATTACGTTGCTCAGGCAAGCAGGATTTGTGTGATGTTACGGCGATTTTTCAATGTGCATTCAAGCCATCTGTCATCAAAACACGCGCTTCATGAAAAACAACACCCAAGGACGAATGACTCAAATGGTAACACACAAAAAAAAGAAGCGGAAATGATGAACTCGCAGAGCTCTTTTTCTACTGAACTGCATCACGTCTCTGCTGTGACTGGTCACTACAATGTTTTCAGATAGCTTCAAACATTCTCATGTCGATGGCAGAGAAGGTGGTAAAAATATATTAAATATGTACCAGCATACCAAAAAAAAGAAAAAAAAAGATTCTCATTGTTTTGCTTTAGGCTAGCTCATCACCTCCAAACGTCACTGTGGATTGTTCACTGAAGAAGTGCTATCTGGACAATGCAGCTTGAATGCACTTTGTTTCTGATTCCCTCGTGATCAAACTCTGTTAAAAAAGAGGGTTTAAACACACTAACTGAAGAATGGTGCTATCCGTAATCTAGCCAGACACATGTATCTCATGATAAACCCAGTTTGTATTGTCAACATGCTGTAGTGTAGCTTCAAGGCCTCTCGGGCCGCAAAGAGTTTTACGTGTTTCACGTGTAGCAGCCATAATGTTGTGATGTCAGAGTTGATGTCATTAGGATGGGACACTGGTACAGCGTGGGGATCGAGCGGCATCACCTGAATCAGGTCACCTGGCCTCCCTTCATGGCTTTACCAAAGGATGGTCGCCCCTGTTCGCTGGGGGTTCTCACCAACACACAACATACTCAAAAAAAAAAAAAAAAACACAGTCCATCGACGGTTTCCTCTCACTAAAGAACTGACTACTTGCTTTGCCCTGTCAGAGACCCCTGAGAGAAAATCAGGAGGGAGAACGGCAGGACACTTGTAGAGAAGAGCAATGTGCGTCTGTTTTTCTATCTCTTTTTAAGCTTAAAAGAAGTGCAAATGTCACCACGACGTGAACTCTTCGAATCTCTGTTGAGACTCTTGTTTGCAGATGGATGGGAGGGACAGTCCCGCCATCACAAAGGGGGCAAGAATTCTGATCGAGCTCCTCGTCAGATCGACAGCATCAGGACACGAGGGCCATCGGGTCCCGGAACTCTGTGGTTTTTACGCACCACAATCAATCAAAAAAAACTTACTCCTGAGAAGGGTGGCGTCTTTTTACATCCGTGTGCTTTGTATGTCGTGCCGTGGTGAACACATTCTCAGCTTGTTCATTTCCGATTCGACGGCCCAACTCTCCTCAGCCTTCGACACCGTCCCGTCCTCGCTTTCAGCTGTAGGTAGCTGCAGCAGCTAGAGAAAAAGGATACTGTAGCGTGGACTCAAAAGAACCAATGTTGCACTGACAAATATATTTAAGAGGTTTATGTGTTTATAGCGTTCATTTGCAAAAAAAAAAAAAAAAAAAAAAACGGAAGAAAGTCAAAAACACAAAAAACACGTGTTCATTTTCTTTCATCTTTTTTATATATATATAGTTTCAGATTATGTGATATAATTCTGAAATGTAAAAATATTGAGATGTTTTCATTATTGAAAAAGGCATAATAGATTTTTCAACGGTAATGTCCCTCCCCTACCTTTACATGGCATACTAACGCTTCGTTTTGTACTGTCATTCAAATTTTGTGCAGATTCTTTTTTTTTTTTCTTTTTTTTTTTACAAAAACAAGAAAATAAGACTTTTATTTTCAATACTGCTTCTGTAATTTGCTGTTGTAGGAAGAAAAAAAAATGAATAAACAGCAAAGGCCTTAAAAAGAAAAAGGGAATACTCGTGTTGTGATCCAGAATTTGAACGTTTTTTTTTCTTGCTCCAGTCGAGATCTACGTCACGGTAAAGGGTCGACCAGCAGCAGCCTCGCAAGCAGCTTTTTTTGATCTGTTTTTTTTTTTTTTGCATCAAAGTAATGTGAAAGCACCATTACAGCAAGACAGTGATGTAAACGAGGAATCATTTTGTCTCTGTCTCATGGCCATCGCTTTCCAAAGATACAATAAAAAGGTGTCTTCATATGAAGGACGTCCATCATTTATTTATCAGCTCAAGTGCAATTGAGTTGTTGATACCACATTTAAAAAAAAGCCACTAATTCGTCCATTTAGTTCGACGCAAAGTAATAAATGGGGAATATTTTTGGCCGGAGCAGATGGAAACAACTCCAGTGACGTCTCTAATGCGAGAATCGCCACATTATTGGAGTGGTGGTGAAAATGATGGCATAGAGCGAAGGGCGGCTACCGACCACTAATGAGAAGCTGATGTGAGCTGCACTCAGTCGCTCAGCTGGTGTTTCATGTTTTTATGTTGCTCTATCATTAGTCGGAATTAAACCGAGTCTTTATTTTCTTCTGATATTTTTTTTTTTTGAGTTTGTCCAAATCCTAAATTGTTTGTGTGTTATTTTGGCAGCAAATGAGTCAGAACACAACAAAATAATGAGAATTTATTGACGCACAGTTTCATTTGCATCCAAGTTCAGGATGCAAGTCAAAAGTAGGGAATATTAGCAATTATTCGTGGTGAGTAATCTTCAAACATTAACACGTCTTTAATAAATAGCTGTGATTCTTAGACCCCATCATCGTAAACAAGCAAATTAGACTCTGCTATATCCTTCACACACAATTAACTACGAGAGATTTGTAACCAAGCAACACATCTAGATCCTTTAGTCCTTCTCCTAAAACTGCTTCAACTAATAATCTCACAAAGCAGTGCTTAGCATTAATTAATTAATCAGTCGAGCAAGAGACGGAGTGTCATCAGTCATTTATTTGTGCTGTGCGGTTAATGAAGAAAGTGAGCTTAATGTGATTTAGGGAACAATTGTAAAGTGGATGGATATCATATATTTTCCTTCAGCAGCATCATGTTTAGATTTTAGCCGTATATTTTACAAAAAATAAAATACAGCTCCACATGCTATATATATTTAATTTTTTACATATTTGCAACCTCTGCAGGGTGTTTTCACACTGCTCTGCACCCCAGACAGATCCTCCACCATGAATGTATCTCTCAACAACTTCTGTTTCCTATTTTGCGCCATGCAGCCTTTAATTTATCAATCAAATCTGTTTTATTTTCATCATCCTAGTTTCATCTGCTCTGTGTAAACACAGCCTGCAGTTCGTCTGAAAACTGTCTGAGTTTTTTGCCAGGTGACTGTTGGTCACAAAGTTGCACTGAGGAGCCCAGAGTTGTTTTGGTTCTTGACAGAATCTGGTGCAGGTGGTTTATTTTGGGACAGTTGAAGACGTGTATAATAAACCTGATGTGTTAAATAAAGTGATTTCGATTATTGGTGTTTCCTGATGAGGGCATCGTCACTTCGTAGCAAGAAGGTCGCCGGTTCGCGTCCCGGTGAGGACACCCGGGATCTCTCTGCGTGGAGTCTCCATGTTCTCCCCGTGCAGCGTGGGTTCTCTCTGGGTTCTCCAGCTTCCTCCCACAGTCCAAAAACATGTTGAGGTTAATTGGTGATTGTCAATTGTTCGTAGGTGTGAATGTGAGTGTGCTTGGTTGTCTGTCTCTAAGTGTAGCCCTGTGATAGACTGGTGACCTGTCCAGGGTGTCCCCTGCCTTCACCCTGAGTCAGCTGGGATAGACTCCAGCCTCCCATGACCCTAGTGAGGATTAAGGGGTGTATAGATGATGGATGGACGGATGTTGTTCCTGATGGAATCACACCTGTCAGAAAGTTGAAAATCCAATGATTGGTTCTGTTCTGGTTCAGATGAATGGTCCAAATTTTATCGAGTTTTTAAAGAAAACATGCTGTACTTTGAGGTTGGGAGGGTTGATTAAGTTACTGCCTGTTTACACTAATGGATTAGTTATAGGCTTAAATAACGTAGGCTTAAACTTTGGGGTTGCTGGAGCGTAAAAGAAATACAATCCTTGTTTATCCTTTCTGTTGTGTGATAAAGTCAGAAATGTCTAACGGTCTGCAGTAATAACCACTATATTTACATGAACTAAGAGTCGTTACTTTGTCGCTTTCTAATAACCTGTGAGGTCTGCAGCTGTAGGTTCTGATGAATAGATCCTGGTCCAGGTGCTGTTCAGGTCATGATCTGCATGAAGAACTAAGAGCGTAAACATCCAGTGTTACACTGCAGGAGAAGAAGCCACATGGATTTTCTGAAACCAGGAGAACCTGTGACCAGACGTAATTTGTTAGCATTGATGAAGTTGACATGTACAACTTCTGCTTATAGAAAGATACTGAATAGTTACTAAAAGAGGAGAACAGCCCCTGAACACTGACCTGTGCTCAAAGTGTACTGCTGAGGACTGAAAACTTGTTCTTGTAGTTTTCTGTTTGTCCACTGGGTGGCTCTGTGGAGTCATATGGAGTCATAAATTTTAACAAACTGCTTAATAAACTGCAGTTAAAATATGATTATAGCAAAACAGTATTTCTTCATAACTAACTTAACATATTTCCAACATTCACTTTTTAAAAAAAATTAAAGTAAATTCTCATGTAACAAATGGAATTAAGTCGATCTCACCTGTGCAGAAGGTTCATTCTTATATCATCTATAACAGTTATATCACTTTTTACAAATAATTACCTCCTATTGGATTATAAGTAGACTAAGTGATGTCATTCCTACAAACATAATAAACACATTCACAAGATTGTTTTTAGACATTTTGACATGTCACAGAGGCTAAAACACCGTAAACAGAGACATCAGTTCTGGCTGAGTCCCTCTAGCTGGTTGTCACACTGTTATGGTTCACTGGGACACTTAAATAGACCAGAACCTTCATTAATGTCGTTAACAGCACTTGTGCTTTTCCTGCTACGACAAGTGTGAACGCCCCCTGGTAATAAAAGGCCGACTATTATTATTATTTTGTCATGGCGGCTGTTAAAATGAGACACTAATGGCAGGATTTAACACAAAAGTAAAAAAAAAAAATTAAACAAGCTTTGACTTCTTATTTTAATGCGTTTGGACCCTGTAGCGACCAAAACTCACCACAAGGAGGCTCCAGAGTTCAGGGAAGCTCATGTGTTGGCAGATACACTAACATTTATTTGATGTAATAATTAACTTAAAATGCTTATACTATGATGTGTTGTTGTAGTAGGAATGAAGGGATGATCTATGGAACATATTATAGCAATTAAAACATGCATTTTATACTGGTACTTGTAAGATTTTTCTTCTTTTTGGTCAGTATTTGATGTGTACACTCATTTAAATACGTTTTTCTCTTCACTGTTGCATAGCAAGGCGTGTCTCTTTCACCCTTTTACATTTAACCTCTCAGCATCTCCACTAAGATAAGATCAGAGGGTGACGGCTCAGCCCAGCAGACTACATTTGGGTTCCATCTGTGTGAGCGTCTGCTGTATCTGTTCTGACAGGATGTGTGAAATATTCAGCTGCACAATCATCATCACCTCTGCTTCTCCGGTGAAAAGCCACCCTGTTTCTTTGCCCATTCTTGCTCAATCTGTGATATGATTCACGCAGTTAAAGCAAAGTCTCCCCTCCTAGTTCCTGAAAATAACCCATATCAGTGAAGCTTCTGGTTGTTCTGAGTTTTCTGTAAGAGAGAAAGAGATCAGCTTCACTATTATACTTTATTTTAAATTTTACAATGTGCAGATTTTAAGCGAGGCGACTTATCCCAGAATTAACTGTATGACGAATAGAAATGAGTAACCGCAGAGGTTCTGTGCGGCAGATTAATCTGTCCCGTCATCTCCAGAGGCCTGCTGGAGCACAGGGAGATAAAGAGCTGCATTCCTCTGTAAACACTCTCTGGAGACTAAACAGGATTCGAGGATCTTCCGGACCTAATAGTTTGTTTTCTCTCACATTTTTCCACTACGTCCCCAGTGCCGAGGCAGAAATAACTTTCCACTAAGCTTAAAGCAAATAAATAACTGACCGGGTTGATTATTTTCACTGAAACTGATCCAGAACCTGAAGAGTTGATGGAACGTCTCATGTTTTATGGGGGCTTCTAATGCCGTGGAAAACCGAATAAGCAGTCGCTGCCATTAATATACATGTTCATTTATGTGTTGTGACAATTATGACACTACGAGCAAAATCATAGTATTTGGGAGGTTTTGTTTTCACAGATTTTGGCATATTTTGCTTCAATAAAATGTCTGCTTTTACACTAGTGGAGAGAAAACATCCAAACTATGCATTTAGCTCATGTCTTTAAAAGGTAACTTTCATAAAATTAGTTTTTTCTCCCACTCTGATCCAGTAATCCTCACTTCAGTAGCACTTCCACTCAGTAAACCTGCCAGTTTTATGGCTGTCTGTATTGTGAAGGCTTTATTAGGGGGGTTAATTCATATCCTGTGTCAATCACAGCCCGATTTATAGAATATTTCATTACCAAGAAAAGCCTTTGACTCGAATATGTCAACAAATTGAGGCAAACACTGTGAAGCTGAATATATCCAAAGTGAGCTGCACGGTGGATCAGTGGTTAGCCCCGTTGCCACACAGCAAGAAGGAGGTGAGGACACCTGGGATCTTTCTGTGTGGAGTTTGCATGTTCTCCCCGTGCAGCGTGGGTTCTCTCCGGGTTCTCCAGCTTCCTCCCACACAGTCCAAAAACATCCATCCATCCATTATCTATACACCGCTTAATCCTCAGTAGGGTCATGGGGGGCTGGAGTCTATCCCAGCTGACACCCTGGACAGGTCACCAGTCTATCACAGGGCTACACTTAGAAACAGACAACCAAGCACACACACATTCACACCTACAGACAATTTAGAATCTCAACATGTTTTTGGACTTGTGGGAGGAAGCCGGAGAACCCGGAGAGAACCCACGCTGCACGGGGAGAACATGCAAACTCCACACAGAAAGATACCGGGTGTCCTCACCAGGACGCAAACTGGCGACCTTCTTGCTGCGAGGCAACAGTGCTAACCAACTGCCCCACCTTGCGGCCCCCAGTCCAAAAACATGTTGAGGTTAATTGGTGATTCTAAATTGTCCGTAGGTGTGAATGTGAGTGTGCTTGGTTGTCTGTCTCTAAGTGTAGCCCTGTGATAGACTGGTGACCTGTCCAGGGTGTCCCCTGCCTTCACCCTGAGTCAGCTGGGATAGACTCCAGCCCCCCATGACCCTAGTGAGGATTAAACAGTATATAGATAATGGATGGATGGAAATGTACTGTATAAATAATGGTGACCTAATCTGAATATAGCAGTAAAAAAATGGGCAAAGATATTTTCGTAACAAAACTGGTTTATCTCACAGTCATGCGCTAACCAGACAAAAACGGACAAAGACACAGTTTTTGTACTTTAATAAATAACTCATAAACAGCATTGGGAGAGAACATGGTATTGAAATAAAAGGCACTTGGAAAACAATACTGTAAAGGCTTGTGTGTGGTGCTTCAGAGGCATTTGGGTGTAAAAACATTTCAGAGGTGATTCATGTGACATCTCAACAAATACTCACGTGTTCAGTCTTACAGTCTATAAAACATTAAACTAACGCCGCTGACTGAACGCCTTCACCCTGAGTCAGCTGGGATAGGCTCCAGCCCCCCATGACCCTAATGAGGATTAAGCGGTATATAGATGATGGATGGATGGATGGATGTATCCAAGGTACAGCTTTCTGTTCTAGAAATCTAGTTTAGGTTCAGATACAAGATGCCTCCTTTACATATTCAAAGACAACTTGTAAAATAAAAAAACACATTGTTATATCTTAAGTATTCAACCGGGGAAGTTTCCTTGTTATAAGTTACTCATTCTAATCTATCCTGCTGTAGTGTCTACCCTTAACACCTGTTGTAAAACGTTTTTATATGGTTTTGATGATCTGCAAAATCTCCTTTTTTTCTTTTTTTATCTCTTAAATTCGGAACAGAAAACTTCTTGGGAGAAAACGTATGAATAAGCAGAAGATTTTCTAAATAACACGTTATCATTCCTCAGCAGTCAGCTGTCGCACGGAAACTGTTTATTCTGAGGGTTTGTCTGGATTTTACACATTTAACCATGACATCAAAACACAGTGAAGGAAGAAAACACAGTCAGAGGTGCTGAAATTATATTAAAAAAATCTAATTTAAAAGTTTGCTTTATTGCTAAATTATATACACACATACACAGAAATGTGTATTCATTATACTGCGTAACAAGAGAGGCCTGCTCTTCCAGTAACCCTGTTGCTATCTTTGTCCGGTGGGTACATGGTGCTGGTAAGGATGACTGTGATGGTGATGATGATGATGACGGTGATAAAAGATGAGCACTTTATTAGAGTTACAGATTGATGTAACATTAAACAGACTTGATGGCAGCATCTGTATAAATAGTCAATTATGTGAGTGGGGGTGTCCTCCACGGTGACGTCAGCAGGATTGTCCGAGTCAAGTAATAGAAATGTAGCTGAACTGAGACAGGAAAACAGTGATATCTGCCTTCAAAGTAAAAGTTTTTTTCTTTGGAAATTTGAAAGCAATATAATGTTTACACAGCATTTTGTTATGTGACACCTCTAACTGAATTCATTGGTTTCTTCTAAAGCCATGCATGTGTTTGCTCTTGGGTACATTTCAGAACTCGTCCGCCCCGACTCTACCTCTGGGCCTCTCAGAACCTCAGAACAGCTGCTGGTAAGTGTTCCACAATGGAAACTAGTAGTCAGGGAGGTTGTTCCTTTGCAACGGCAGCTCCAAAACTTTGGAACAGTTTATGCTTTTCAATCACATGTTCCTCCCAGGACGTACATGTTTTCAATGGGTGTTGGTTGTTTAAAGTGGTTGTAACATTTTAGCAATTTATTTTTACTTCATTTCAGAATTTTGTCCTACATGTCCTCAACCTACTAAAGGGACATGTTGGAGAAAGAAGAAAAGACGCCAAGTTTCTCGTGTGCACACAAGATACTACGTCATGAGCACCACATGGGTTTCACATGTGAACAAATCACACTATGGACACACAGATTGAGATACAGACACACAAAGCTTCATACACATTTACAAATAGTTTTGCTACCAGCTCCCTTCAAAGAGCCTAAATCCCCAGCATCCCACATCAGCCTGTATACCGTTCACATATGAAACCTACGTGGTGCTCGTGTTTCTCGTGCACATGAGATACTTGGCATCTTTTTTTTTTTCTCCGACAAGTCTCGTTAGGTGCTCTGCAACTTTGCAAGTTT
Source organism: Stegastes partitus (assembly GCF_000690725.1). Classification (NCBI taxonomy): domain Eukaryota; kingdom Metazoa; phylum Chordata; class Actinopteri; family Pomacentridae; genus Stegastes; species Stegastes partitus. Next base: position 243,799 of record NW_007578730.1, read on the forward strand.
TACCCTGTTTTATATTTGACATTTTTGTTGTTGCCTCTCAACTCAGGTTGTTTTAAAACGTGCTATTTGAACAAATGCGATTTGAATCATTCTACCTCAATTATTACAAAGTCCTGGTTGTGCCTTTGTAAATGCATGAAGGAAAACTGGTGCCACTGCTGTGAAAACAGGTGACAGGGCAGGATTAGAGCTCCAATATGCACAATATAATATAAAAATAGCATGCTCCTATTTAGACCTATACCTAGATGAACTTTATTGATTCACAAGGGAAATAGTTTGACCACAGTAGCAACACAAAATGAATAGTTGTACAAAGATAAAAATTAAAAAAAAGCAAAAAATAATATTTATTTTTAAAAAAGCAAGCAGGAAAAAAAGAATACAATACAAAGAGTTTCATAAGTAAAATTTACAATTTCCTTTTTTTTTCTTCTCGCTTTGCCAAGTAAAGAAAGACCAAAAAAATCTAATCAAATCAAATAAAAATAAAACAGTAACTAAACTACTGTAACACTTGTGCATAATAAATGAAATAGCGTACATACGATATTTAAATTCTACAACAGTAAATGTGCTACAGTACAATATATTTTGTTTAGTCTTTATTATTTTTATTTTGAAGGCCCACACCGGAACAGCTCCGCCACAGCGCCTCCATCTTTCCGCCGCGGCTCTCCAGAGCAGCGGGGCTCTGCGGCTCTGACTCTCCGCTCTGCTCTGACCACACCGAGGGAAAGAGGTCCGGACGGATACCGTCTCCTCCTCCTCCTCCCAGCTACCGAACTGCTCCCACGAATTGCTTTTTGTTCACCCTCACTGAAGACGTTTTCTCTGTGGAGGGGGAGTTTGAGGGGAATGAGCAGCGGGACGAACCTGCGCTGACTTTCTGGAGGAGACAGAGTCCCCCCCCGGTGCCAGCGGGGCAGATAGTTGGTGGCGGAGCGGCTCATCAGGAGCCGGACGAGGACGGCTAGCTTCCCTCCGTCTGCTGCCGGGAAATAACGACACAGCGCCGAGGTGAGCCAGCTAACAAGTCACCCCCTTGTCACAGATTAGTTTTTTTGTGGTTTTTAATCCTAGACTAATGAGGTTTCACGGTGTTACCGTTATATTTGTGTTGATAGTCTGAACAGCAGTGAGCATCGCCTGCTCGTGTTCTCTGGTACATGAAGGTAATTTGTGTATCTCAGTTGTTTGGCCACTCTGTCGTGTATTTTTACTTTCTATGAGGTGAAGATGGAAGTTTAAAGCTTTTAAAGGTGCTTATTTATTTAAATGTTGTGTTTCAAAGTGATTTTTTTTTAACTGTATAGTGATGGAGATGTATAGTTTAGTGTGATGGAGTATACTTCATAATGGTGTATCACTGTGTAGTATTACACAATGTTAGAGTACTTTAAAGTGTAGTACAGTATAGTACAGTACAGTATAGCATGGTGTAGTGATATGGTACAGTATTGTAATATACATGATGGTGTTCTTGGTGCTTTACACTGTAGTATAGTGCAGTACTTCATAGTATACTGCAGTATAGAGCTTTGTACAGCAGTATAGTGCATTATAGTATAGTATGCTTTAGGATAATATAGTAGCATAGTAAAACACATTATTGTATTATATAGAATATTAAATATTACAGTGGATTTTTTATAGTATAGAACAATGTAGTATAGAATATTATATAGTACAGTAGAGTTTTGTATAGTATAGTATAGTGTAGTATAGTATAGTATATTATATTATAGTATAGTATAGTGTAGTATAGTATAGTATAGTATAGTATAGTATAGTATAGTATATTATAGTATAGTATTGTACAGTGCAGTGTAGTGCAGGCTAGATTAAACATGCCTCTATTATCATCGTACATGAACATTCAATGAGATTCTGTTGGCAGTCTGTTACAGTAGCAGCGTGAGTCATAGTGGCTGATGTCACCGTTGGATCTAGTATCGTTGAATACATTTTAGTGTCATATTTTGTGTTTTGTGTGTGTGTGTCACTGTCAAACCAATGTGTCCCGTGGATACTGTGATCCCCATTCAGCTATTCATCCTTTCAGCACTGCAGCAGCAGCAGATGCAACAGGCTGTTGCTGCTCCCATCTTTAATGTGATGGTCATATATAAAAAAAAACCCTCAACAAATGATCTCACACGATTTCTGCTAATTACTCAGGGATCACGTCACATGAGACAGCTCAGCGGAAGGGTCATGTTAGGAGTTTAGCACTGCTGAAAGCATGAGTCACTGAAGAGCCAACGCTTCTGTAGCAAACAGCTATGGATGTGTTGTGTGTGGTTTTAAGGCTGAATGCATAAAACAGATATCAGGTTTCATACCGTGGCTTTCTGACAGGACATGAAGAGCTTGCTGCTTGTTATTACCCACGCAGGGCATGATTGACAGGCTGCACAGCTTCCATTGATTGGATCAAGCAGCGATCCTGTTACCCTCGCTACATCTGCAGCATGATGAAGGCCTTATAAATGCAGCTGACCGCGCTGACTCCACAGTGCAGAATCAGAGCTCAGTTTAATCAAGGAAATGGAGGCAGGAAGAGAGGCAAGGGCTGAGGGGATGCTGGAAGGAGATATGGAAGGCGATGGGGGCGGAGGAAGGACAGTAAGGAGAGGAGGAGGAGGAGGGGAAGGAGGCTAATTGAGGAGGAGGGTAAATGTAGGACGGTGGGGGAGCTGAAAGCCGGTAGCGGAGCCAGTAGCCACCAGCTGAATGGATGTGACCTCAGGCCCCCGGGGAGCAGCTGCTGCAACAGGGGCCCGGCTCCCACCTGATTTACGACGCCACTTACTCCACACATACAACAGCGAGCCACACCCAGGCCTTTCTTCTGGACATGTTGTCATGAATGTGTGCGTTTGTTTCGTTGTTGGTGAGCGACACACACCTTATGTGCAAACTTGTCGCCTTGAGACGGAAGTGATGAATGTGCACTCTGTGGTTTGTGTGTTGCTCTGCCCCCTTTGGGACACAAGTGATGAATGTGTACGGTTGCACTCTGCAACACATGCGCTGTGCTGCAGGGGAACATCTCGAGCTTAGAGGCGTAAAGTGGTACAAATAATCGCCTTTTACAGCCGTTTACCTCCACCGCATCCACACACACCTGAAAGCAGGTCTACAAGCGATGATCCCAGAAGAGCTGTTGACTTGTAGGCACTGAACCAAATTCCCAACCAGCACTCACAAACCTTTAGCAGTCTTTTTGCATCTTTTAGGTTTCTCAGAAGTCCAGCGATTTTGTATTTTCTCTACAATATGATAACTTCCCTTGGTGCCTTTGTTTTTTACCATTCCTCTGCATATCATTTTTGGCACAGAATTGTCTATTTTTGCTGCTAAATTGTGGAGTGGGCCTTCCTCTTGGTTTTGGTTTGTGACCCCAAGAGCTACATTCAACCAGATCTTTTGCCTCTGCTCTTCCCTGGCTGCTCCTCTGGGCCTTTTGTGGGGGTGCCTCCTGCTTCTAAAAACAGCCTCCGAAACACCAGGGAGGAATGGCGCGGTTAAAGCTGACCTCTGTTTGCCAAGGTCTGCTGAGAAAATGAAGCTAAACATGTTAGTAGTAAATAGCGGCGGACTTTTGCCGAGTGTGAGCTCCGCCGTGCTGTGTTTATTATTGTGACAGTGAAAGTTTGACTGTGAGTCGGGGGGAAAAAAAAAAAAAGTTTATGTGCCTTTCATTCACAACACTGCTCAGTTCAAGGGTATGAGAGAGTTTGTGTATCGCTGGCTTCTTTTTCATCAGTGCTTACAATAACAGAGCTGTAATAAAATAAATAGACATTGTACTGGAGGGGAAAATGAGGGCGGTGTATCAACTCTGAATACGTTGTTGGTACCAGCTGTTAGATAAGAGAGTGACAGGAAAAGGGTGGAGAGACATGGGTATGGCATGCAACAATGGTCCTAAGCTGAACTCAAACTTGATTTTGCACTTACATGGTCAGTCTCTTGAAGCTGTCGGCCCACGAGACACGCAGAGATTTATAGTCTTGTTTGCTTTTCATTTGATCCGATTTGTTTCTGATTTTTTTTTTACCTTGTCTAGACCTTTTTCCTTGAGGCAGAGTTTTTGTTTGTGTTTAGAGCATTTGAGAAATCATGTCTCAGGGTTTGAGTTATTGTTACACTAACCCTAGACCTGGGTATCAAAAGAGATATAATGCTGGTTAGTATACTGGGACTCTTGTATTATAACAGTCAAGTGTTTTACACCGGTCTATTCTGAGCTGGGAAATACCCTCACAATAGTGGTCTCAAACAATTTCCGTGGTAGTCTTAAAGCCCCACTGGTATCAAAGGGTATTTTTCCAGAACTTTGCCTGATTATTATTTCCAACATTTCATTTTTCTTGATACAGTTTTAAAATCATTGTCTTAAATAAGTGGCAGACAAAGGCACGTTGGGAGAGTAACTAATAACCACCGTTAGCTGATCTGCAGATTGACTTCAGTTAATTATTCATTAGGTCTTTCAATTGCCTACAATTAACATCTTCAGATGATTTGTTTTGTCCTAAGACTGTGTCAAAGTCTCAAACAGCACAAAGACAACCAGCGAATGAGAAGCTTAAGCTGTGAAATATGTGCAGCAATATCAAAAGTATACTGCAGTTGTTAATAAATGTGTAATGTCCAAGAGCATACTTTTCTGTGATGGCAACCGCTGACAGGTCAGTCGGTATATGTAGGTGATTTTTAAAAGGGTATGTTATTACCGTAATGCCCGGACTATTGAGGCACCTGAATATAAGACGCACCCACTAACTTTAAAAAGAAAACAAGTTGTGTACGTATACAGGCCGCACTTGTCTATAAGCCGCAGGTGTCCACGTTGTAACATGAGATATTTACACAGAAAGATTTTTTAAACTTTTAATTAAATACATACATACTTAACATACTTACTTTAAATAAATACATACTTTTTTCCAAACAGTGCCTGTAACACAGCTGGTTAAGAAAATAAAAACTACAGTAGCCTACCAGGAAAAGTCATTGATCTCTATCTTCATCTTCCTCCTGCACTAAAACCACTAAAGTCGTCTTCTTCAGTGTCAGAATTGAACAGCCTCAGAATTACTTCGTCACACACTTCCTCAGTCTCTCTTTCGTTGTCACTCTCATTGTTACTTACGTCTCGAGGCAAATTCGTAAAAATCCATAACTTAGCCGCATAATCTTTTAAACCGCAGTGTTCAAAGCGTGCGAAAAAAGTAGCTGCTTATAGTCCAGAATTTACGATATGTCTTTGGATAAATAAGTAGTGCTTGTGATGTATACTGTGTCTAAATTGTCTGTACTTTTTTTTTTTTAAGTCAGTTATTAACTCTTTTCAACATTTAGAAAACTGGTCTTTTGTAGTCACTGACATCCCAAGCATCGATCACTACCAATGTTTCTGCCTTCGGCTCCAGTAAAACCTAAAACCAGTACAATGTGAACTCTGTTCTCCAGGTTTGTGAATGTGGTCTGTTAGAAAGTGACGTCTCTGGGGTGTTAAGTGAGTCACCAGCCGGCTTCCAGTCCAGAGACACAAACACGTTACAGCACTGTAGCTCCATGCACGTCGACTTCATTAAAGACACTCGTTAGTGTTTTTTCAATCAGGTTCAGCCGTTTCAATCACAGGCATTAAACAGTGAAAAGTACCTCAGTGAATTTTACAGAGTAAAAGCTTTAACACGACATAGATGCTCCAACAATGCAAACATCTGAGAAAATAAATGTAAAACTTTTTCTTTTGAAGTCACACTGACACGGGAAGTGGTCGGAGTTTGTTCCTTTTCACTATTACAAGGTTTCGCACCATCAGCAATAAAAACAATATTCATGAAATTAAATGCAGCGATGTTTGAGGAACTTTACAGAAACAAGTGTCGCAGATTGAACCAATGAGGGACGTCGCTAGCAGCCTGTCAGCAAAATGAAGCCACCCTCAGACAAAATGTAAGATAAACTACGTTTAAATTGTACTCATTTATATTCAACACCAGCTGTTCTGTTCAGGGACGTCTAGCTTAAAAGCTGTTGAGCAGGAAAAGTACAAGGCCTTTACTAAAACACAGCAGAGCTCAGACTTGTTTTAGAATGTGATGTTCAGTGAGTTGCCCCTAAAAAAAAAGCCTCTGAGAATTAAACATGACAGATATTCCTTTACTGGTCCCCTGAGGAAATACATGTAACTGTGGAGTGCTTACTGTTTGAGCTCTGCACAGCTTTCTCTCTCTTGGTAGCGGAAATGGAGGCCCTGCAGTTTAAGTGTGAAGTCTGGGGCCTAATGAAAGACATCTGAGTGTCATTAATGTGCCCATGTTCGAGCATTAGGGCCTCCACTGAAAGACGGTGGAGGTGTCCACAGCTGGCCTACTCAAGGTTAAAATCGGATTAAGACCAAACGTTGACATATCTCGCTGCCTCTGAACTAATGCAGCAGTTTCCTCACAGTCTCTGTGGCATGTTAGCTTCTGTTGGACAGCTTGTGTAATGTAGTTTGCCCTCTGTGTTCCTGTTTTCACACAGATGTGTGTTATGTGGCTGCTCCTCTCTGACCTCTTCCTTGGTACCAGCGTGAAGGCTACATTTGGGGTTTTTTTTGTGAAATGTCTCGACAGCTATGAGACGTTCGCTCTGAGACTTTGTGCAGACAATCACTTCTGCCTCAAGATGGATTTTAACCTTTTTGCATCAGTTAAAAAAGTTAGATAGAGGACGTGTGTGTGAAAATTCTCAGTCATCCAGGTCATGGTTATTCTCGTAGTTTAATCGGAGCAACTGGACAACAATGTGAATGTCAATGGCTCCTTAAGGATATCTAGAACTCCCAACTAGTCAGTCAGAACTGATGAAGCCTCTTGGATGAGAGGTGGAACATCTTCAAGGAACTCACACAAATCCAGTTGCTACGATTAAACTACAAGAATTAGATAGAGGACCTTAACCAACACAAGTCCTCATCGTAACAACCAAACTATTTTTTCAGGACTCAATCCCTGGAAATGCCAGTTTGCTTAAATAGTACCATGGTTGTTTGTTCCACAGAAAAAAAAAACCAAAACATGAATTGTTTCCCATATAATAAGTGGCAAGTGGAATCTTTTTGATGGTCTCTTTCTGTCATCTATTAGTGATTAGCAACAACGATTCTGATGCAGTACTTTTCATGTAGTGTTCTTTGTTTTTTTGTTTTTTTAAATCTCACTTAGGACCTTAATACCTTCATGATTCCTGAACTGGTTGGCCACTTTTTTAGGTCAACACTACCAGATGTTGGATATGGGCACATACATGTCCTGTCGATTTGCATCATCCAGGTTCATTTACAGCTAATTACATCTTTCCTTTAACTTTGTATGTCGTTGTGCTGTCTCTAAAATTCAATCAGTCTCATTTAACATTGAATTTAAAAGCCAACCTGAACCTTTGAACTTGACCTGTTTTTAGCAGATCCAGTTTGTCCCTCAGCAGCAGCAGCAGCAGCTTTTCTCCAGCAGACAGACTGTTGGAACCATTAGCTCTACATGAACACTGTTTACTCTCGTCTCCATCCCAACAGACTATTCATTAATCACTTCACAGCTGCAAATATTGGTCAGAGACTCAGACTGCTGTCGTGTATCTGAATGATTCCTCTCACTGTTTCAGCAGCACAGGTGCTGCACTGATTTTTGTAGATTGTCCCAGAGATTTATTTTGAGTGTCAGCCATTTGTTAATTTCCAGTGAAGTCCTTTGGCTGTGTCACTGGCATTGTTTGAGGCAGTTTCCAGGCTTGTTTAGCTTTTCCCAGAGCTTAGATTACAGCGATGGCCTGGTTTACGTTCAGATCAGACACGCTTTATTCACAAAGACAATATGCTGCCGTTTTGGCAGCTCACAACTTTTTCATCTCTTTGTATCAGAGCGGTGTCGTCCCGTCTCTCCTTTCTCTCTGTCGGTCTTTATGTTCTTTTTCCCACTGAACACCAAATATGTCATCTTCATGGCTTCAAGGGGGAGATTTGGCCAATTTCCAGGCTTCTTGATGCAGGCTTCCTGTGTGATCAAGTTGAGCTTCCTGTGTTTCAGCAAAGGAAGGGCAGACTCAGCAAAGACTGGGAGTTTGGGGAGGCTTACAGTACAACAGCTCCCAGCTCCACAGGCTGAGCCCTGGGCTCACGTTGCCACAGCCAGGCTACCCCACAAGACTCCCAACACCCGCCTCCAGCTCGCCTGGTAGTTGGTGGTGAGAACTCAATGCTGCTGCCGTCTCTAGATCTACTTTTATGGGATTACAATAAACTTTAAAACAGATGGCTCACTAAAAATGTCTGATTTTACAGATGTTTGGGCAAAGCTAAGCTACCGTCAAGATACTGCCCCTTATTTAGACAGCTGTAGCATTTGATCAAAAGTGACACAGAATGCAGAAATTTCACCACACACACAACTAGACTGCCTGTAAATTGTTTATGTCGCCGTGGGTTTGAGGCAGAGTTGTGCACCAGGTTGGATTTTGTGTCTCTTGTGATTTAGTCGATGTTTTAGAGTGATTGCAGAGGGCAGGTGGGGAGGACAGTCAGAAATAACTTGTTAGCACTGCACAGTTATTTTCAACACAGAGATGGGGCTATGAATAGTGATATGTACTTGGCCTTCTTCCAAGGGTTGTGGTTTTGCCTCGATTGTTTCTACTCAACTGCTGTGGGAGGACAAGATGTTATGAGATGTGATCCCTGTTCAATGAGAATGTATTTCGGGTGCAGAGAAGAAGCCAGCTCTGCTGAAGTGTTATGGATTTTGTGACTGGAAAAGTTGGAAAGTCCTTCCAAGGCAGTATCCCTCCCCCAGAAGTGTATCTTTAGCCTCTGTCATACACAAGGGGAATGTTGGCAGGCTGCAAGACAACATATGTGGCTAAGTGTTTTGTGTGAAAAGCAGAGCAGAGACCCGCAACAGGCTGTCTGTTAACTACTGATAAAACTGGAATTTAGGCTGCAGCTACTGCTTTCATTATTCTATTAAACTATCACATGTGCATAATTATGGGTCTCTGAGGAAACCGTTTAGGAAAATGCTTGACAACACCTGAAACACTTTTACTGCTGTACATCCTGGACAAGAAAACATGCATCCTGTTTGTGCTATGATGCCATTTAGTTTGAGCAGTTAACACTTCAGCAGCTTTTCTAATACAATGATGTGTCACAGCTTTAACCGTTAACAGTGGCACACATGGACTGTACTTAAAACTAACAAACTGGTATGCGCCTTGATTTTCAAGTCATAGTTTGGTATATTTTCAGTAAAGCATAGAAAACACAAAAAAATGCACAAAGATCCGATTGAATCACAAAAGTCAGTGGACCAGTATTATACTTTCTGCATCTGCAAGTCTGCAAGGGTCCACCAGGGTCTGCATAGTAATGATTTGATCATCTTCCAGAGTCTGCGAGAGCACATGTGGAAAAATCTGCAGCCAAAAATGTTTGTCGGCGTGAAGACGGTCCATGCAGCCACTACCAGGGCTGTAGCTCAGCAGTAGTGTACATGTGTTGATTGCTTAAGCGCCGGCACATATATGAAAACATAATGTAAAACAACTGCACATGGTGTCGGCACCTGTCACTGTGCACGTCCTCAAGGGAGCATAAACAAGGCCTAACAAGGAAATTCGCACTGTTGACTAATGGTGAACCACCTTGACAGAAGTGACGCTTGTCAGCTGGAGAGTTGTGAAGAGCAGAGGCTGTTACAGCTGTTACTTGTGTTTCACAGTTTTTATGAAACTCCTCAACTGTCACCTGCCTGAACATGATAAACATGTTTTTGTTGTATTTCTGCACATTGTCTGTCAAATTCTACTTTCTTTAGAAGCCCAAAGAAGCCTCGGTCGTTTCTTGCCTTATTTATCTTGAATACACTGCGTACATTCAGTGTCCCCTTAGCAGCTAAGATAACTCATTTGCTAACTGATAGTTCATCATCTTGCCCAGCTCAGAGGGCCATTCTGACTGACAGTGATCTGCTACAGTAGTACAACAGCACAACTAGTCCTGGAAGTGTTCATCATATCAGCGATATTCTAGAGCCACAAGTCCCACAAACACAGGCAGATAACTTTGTCGTACCACTTTCAGATGCAACTTGAGCTTTTATTTGTCTTATTTGTTTCAAGCAACAGTGTTGTTCTGGCCATCGAACATACTGTGCTGTCGCGTCAGGAGGCTGATTGACCGTCAAGAAAAAACCTAAAGTTTTTCCCAGCCCTCTCTGTGAGCCTGTCGTTCAGGGTGTGCATGAAACATGCTGCATGCATGGGTGCACCCTGTGGTTTTTCTCCAGCTAATGCTAAAAGCAGTGGTGCACCATGTTATCAACGTTAGCAACGTTGCCTGTTGCTGTTATGACTTCTTCTCCTATATGCAAGGTACACAGTTATTACATCACTACTGTCTGGGGATCTTCCTGCGTGGAGTTTGCATGTTCTCCCCGTGCAGCGTGGGTTCTCTCCGGGTTCTCCGGCTTCCTCCCACACAGTCCAAAAACATGTTGAGGTTAATTGGTGATTCTAAATTGTCCGTAGGTGTGAATGTGAGTGTGCTTGTCTCTAAGTGTAGCCCTGTGATAGACTGGTGACCTGTCCAGGGTGTCTCCTGCCTTCACCCTGAGTCAGCTGGGATAGACTCCAGCCCCCCGTGACCCTAGTGGGGATTATATAGATAATGGACAGATTTGCTTGTGCAGTGCATTGGATCATTCAGTATGTGACATTCAAGCCACCTCAACATTTCATATTTTCCCTGTGATAGAATGAATAGCTTGTTAGCTGCTGTTACAACTCCTCATTTTCTCTTATTGTGAAAACAGAAATAGAAACTACTGTCACTGACACATACCTGCATTTTTGAGGCTAAAAATAACGGATGCAGATGGAGCCAGATGAGATGCATTCCTCATCCTTTGCTCGCTCACTTGTTCCACTCCAACTCTTTCTGTTCAATTCTCCCAAACTTTTTTTCCATTTCTCAAAGCTTCTTCTATTGAAGGATAGTATGAAAACTGGAAGGCTTATGTAATGTGGAAACTATGTTGACATTTCTAGTCATTTGTGCCTTCACCTCTATCATCTAGAGTATTTCTCTCTATTTTCTTGCATGGAAAATTCACATTGGAAACTAATATCAGTGTCTTAGGAGCAAAGGAGCACCAAAAGATTAAAGGCATCAGCATCCGTCTCATTAGTATTATTTATCACACGGAGGCTCTTCTAGCAAAGAGGGGACGGTTAGTGGGAACACTTTAAGGATCAGACCCTCTGTCATGGTCTCAGAGGGCAGCCTGATTCATTGCTTTTGTCTGCGGCGAGAGGGTCCTCCGGATGGCGGTGGGAAGCGGCGGTGGGGGTGGACGGAGACACAGACGGACACTGTTTGGTATTCTCCTTCAGTTCTGTCGGGCGGCTTGTACGTCTCAGAGCTCAGACATGTTCCCCACTCTGCGTTGTTTGAAGGGTATGTGGAGTCAAAGGGGCCACTGGTTTGGCTCTACTCATGGTGGAGGGAGTGAACTGAGCAATTGTGTGGGCGAAGCGAGGGAGGAGGGAGAGAGAGAGATGAAGAAAATGAGGAAGAGAAAGAGGGAGGATGGGAGTATAGGATGCCAAAGATATGCCACAGACAACAGAGGAGTGAGTGAACACATGTAGGAATGTTTTAATGAAATATTCACTTTCATCGTCTATAAAGTCAAGACACCTAAGACACGCAGAGCTGTTTGTATCCACTTAGTTGCTTTTTACCAAATAAACTCATAAATATTCCATTTAAAATACTTTTTATATTCTGTAATGTGTAAATGGAGGAGGCAGGATTAGAAGAGACTAAAGGACTAACTCAGCAGAAGCGAGGAAAGTTAGCCAGATCCTTTCCTTTGGACTTGAGGCTGCCCCTTTTCCCTCTGAGCTGTGCGCCGCCCTTTCCTGTTTTTCCTTCTTTTCCATTCCTCCTTTTCACAGAGTTGAGAAGAACAGCCATTCTGAGCGAGGGCCGGACCGGGCCTTGCGCTACAAAGAGCACTGTGACTCTGAGCTGCCACCACTTCTTTACTGCTGCACTGCATGCTTTACTGTGTCGAGCTGCTTCTCTCCCTGACTCCGCTGGTCATTATTCATGGCGGTGCTTGCTGAAGTAAGTACTTCTAAGCACTTGCAAATGCAGCTCAAGTCAAAGGAAATTAAATCCAGTCTTTCACAGCTCAGGTCTGCTCAACAAAGTCGGGTGTTCTACACTTGCAGGTTTTCACGCAGAATCCTCCTGTGGACACCCAAGTTAAAATGTTGTTTAATGTTATTATAATGTAGGACAGTGCACAGAGACAGTTTCATATCGTAAAGCTGTCTGCAGATGAACCGGTGTGCAGAATCGTTGCTTAGATGAATAAATAATTTCAGATTATTTCCAGTCATGTTTATACACTGAAATACAAATTGGGAAATGGGGGGGGGGTTTATGAACAGGGGTGTTACAAATCCAGTTTCCCTGCATCATGGGTGCCTCAGCTCACATTCCCCCAAAGTGCAGTAACAGTATTACAGGTTACTATCCTGGTCGGGCAGCGTTGAGTCTCTCAGGAATGCCTGAGAAGCTCAGCCCGTTTTAGTCACGCACCACAATATCTGCCATGCATCACCTTCTCCTGCCAACTGATAGAGCTTTGGAAAGCCCATAAAACACCAGGCTGCCATTAGTCACAGTTCAGGTGTGTGTGTGTGACAAGTGAATAGACACTGAGAGTAAAGCATGCATGTGTGTGTGCTGGTGTTTGAGTGGGAGAGCGACAAGAAGCCAGATAAAGTGTTGTGTTGTAGAAGAAAAACCACGGTTGGTCTGTGTTGCTGCAGTCAGGAAGCTGTCTGGCACGTATCTGTGTTCCTATGCTTTCTATCTACAAATCCATTTGAGAGTTGTGGTTTTTATGCAAACAGCTCTCTAATAGGTCTCATCCCTCCCTCCCTTCCGCACATTACCAATTTAGATCCATATCTGTGTTGCATCAAAAATATCCAAGATGACTGTAAAAGTGTACTTTTTGTAGAATGCACTCCTCAAACCTCATAAGTCAAAGGGACTGTTACTTAAAGTGATGCTACTCAGTGATGCAACAGTGTGTTTTTGACATTATTTTATTTGTTCGTATGGTTTCTGAGCGTTGTGGTTCGTGGAAGTCCCGCTGAGGAGTGCAGCGTGAGGCCGTTGTCAGGGAGTTTGGGAAATATTGTTATTCCCAACTAAGCATCTATGACCGCAACAAAACATGCACTGAACCTCCAGCAAGTCGTCAATAGTGCATTGTGGAGCCAGGAAGTCCGATTGTCGGATGTCCGCACGGTTGTTTTTCACCGCAGATGAACTTTTGAGATCGCATCTGCAAAATAAGTTGAATAATATCTAATAGAAGACTTGATTTTAGTACCAAGTCATATCAAGAGAACTGCAGTAGCTCCCAGGATTGTTAGGGGCACTTCTGCAACAATTAGTCAAGTAATCAATCAATCAATCAATGGTCTGTTAATAATTCAAGCAAAACTGTCACAAATTATCTGGTCTAGCCTCCTAAATGTGAGCACCTTCTGCTTTTCTATGTTGGAATAGAATTTTTTGGGTAATTATGTCTAATATTCTGTCAGTTTGTTGACATATGGGGAGACAGATAGTTAACTTCAGCTCTACGATCACAGTTGTTAAAAACCAAGCAACTGTCCCATTGGTTTTTGTTTAAAGTGGAGTTGTAAAGCTTTTGATGTGATTGCACAGAAATGTAAATATTAGAAACAGTGCTGACAAATCTGACTCCAGAAGCTGGACTGGTTTAAAAAAAGGTTCAGATGTCGTGTTGTTGGTAAATGATGGCAAACTGAAGTTAGATTCTTAAGTGTGTGAACTGAGGCTGAACGATTTCTGACAGATATAGCGTTTGACAAGGCAGAGTTATAGCCTTTTGGATTTTCTAATTGCATTATTTCAACTCACATTTTCAATGTGAGACTGATTAACTCTTCAGGGAAGATTCCAGATTCCAAAAATTAACTCAAGCTGTGCTAACGAGGTTTTCCCAGAGCTACCAACCGTATATCACACCCCATATCCATGTTGTTTGTGTGCTGTTTTTAAAAACTCTGAATTTGAATTTATCATCGTGTCCATGTTAACCTAAACCTCCTTCATATGTTGACGAGTTTTATTTACGACTTCTGAACTCTGAGCCTTCGAGGGGCACTTAAAGGCAGCATAACATCCTGCTCCCAGTTCTTTCTTGGGCTGCTCTCTGACTTCAGCTCTATATTTTATTGTAGTTTTTACTAAGCATTCCTCTGTGCAGCTGCTAAGCTTCACGGGATTGAAGAAAACATAGTTATTTTTCTAACTTGACACCTCGCTGGAATTTTATTGCTGTAGTTTGCATTTGAATGATCCCCTGGAACTGCAAACCAGAGCCGAAGACGGAACCCCAGCAAGAACGAAAAGAAAATATCTGAGTGTGTGGTTTTGTTAGAGGAGGAATGTGAACTTAAATTCCTTCAGTTTAAGCTTGGTTTCCACTGAAATCAGTTGTTTATCGTGCGTATCGACTGTACTTAAAGTCACAAACTTTCACAATACGTCAAACAGTTTGATCTCTATTTTAACATACAGTTGCTTAATTTCAGGTCGGCACATAAAGATGTTGCGACCTCTTTATTGTGATCAAAGTCAGTGGGGCAGTGGTGATGGGTTGAGAGTGGCAGAACCAGGTTAGATATGGTTTTTATCTCACATGGAAACACACACTGGCCGTGTACAGCAGTGGAGATTCAAGCCTGATCTAATCTGGGGGGCTGCAGACAGGCCGTCTGCCCCTCTGTGTCTATATAAACGGACTCACACAGGCACTCAGGAATGCATCAGTCAACAGCATGCACGCTGAACGTCAGGGCTTCCTTTACCACAGTATAAGGGAATGCAGTCTTTTAATGTAGCCTCTATGAATAGCCACCAACAGCCAGTGTTCTGAAAGTATAGAAACAAGGTTTTGTCACTTTAGCACCGTCTGCCTGACTCTAATTTGAACCTCATGCTTCAATATCCAATGTGGCAGACATTAGCTTCTGTGGGGATTCTCTTAGAAACGACTCCCCATGAGTTTGTGATTTATGGTCAGGAGGGATATCAGTTAAACATTCCACATGTTAATTAGATTGGGCACATGCTGATCCTTGCTGGCTGCTGCACCTCAATACAATATCAGGCCATTGATTTAGCATCTCTCTGGAGGAGGAGCCTTCCCCGCTGTAGCTTCCTAGAACTGCCAATGAAAGGTGTTGAGAATCCCAAAAGCATGTCAGTGCTAACTAAATCTTCTGAGGCAGCTGCGGAAATTTGGAATTTACAATCACAGGCAAGCATCACTTAAAATCTGTTGACTTTAGGAGCATAAATATAACCTCAGCTCCGTTCTCATGACCATTTATTGTTAATAAGGTTGTAACCTCAAACCCCGGCAAGTGTTCTCAGACAATTTTAGCTTGCTAGCAGTGTGACTCAAGGGACGGTCTAGTGAGAAAGCACTTCTGCTACTGCTGCAAACATTCATGATGCCCACGCAGTGTATCTTAATAATCATAATCTCCTATTTTCTCCCATAGCACCACCTTGACCATGAGAGTTTGGGGGTTTTATCAAGCAGCACTAAGTTTTTATTAACCCTCTGAACCGGAAAACCCACCAGCGGGGTTAAAAGGCTTTTTTTAATCACCAAAATGACAAAAAATACACCATTTATCAGGGCAAGAAATTGGAACAAATACAAGACTTATTGGATTTTCAACGCTCCAAATGTCCTTGAAGTAATCATGTGTGACTCCCAGTTTTGTTGTCAGAACAACCAAACCAAAGTTTAAGCTTTTACTTTAAAATCACTTTACTCTGCATGTCTAGTCTAAACAATTCCAAAAGATAAAGCCTTTACAGGAACTAGATGCTATGAAAAGCAAAATATTATGCGCTCCTCAGCACCACCATGAAGCCATTAGTGACTCAGCTGTAAGTCAGCAGCATAACAAAAATGTCGGGACTTTTTTGGCCAGAATTACACACAGCAGATAGGAAACAAGCACATTAAACATGTTAGTTGTGAAACACCTATAGTATGGAGAATCACCACTTTATTTCCAGTAGTGGTAACATCTGTGGGGACTTAGAAAGTTTCTACATGTTGATTTAATTTTTTTTTTAAATTTTGTAACATTAATAAGAATTTAACTCTTTTTTTTACAAAAAGCTTTTTCATGGCATTATAACTGTGCGAATAAAAAATGAGCCAACCATGAATACGAATGTGACAGGAGCAAAAATCCCTTAGAAACAGTTTGGGGATGAGAGGGCTCTTCAAGCAAGACAGCGCCTCCGTGAGGTTGACATTTTTTGCATCACTATGACCACTTAGGTCCAGCCTGAAATATTTATGCAACTACTGGACAGATGGCCTGAAAACTTGGTCGACAGTCATGATCCCAGCAGGATGAATTGTAATAATAGCTTTGCTGATTTCTCAAGTTTTCCACTGACACGATCTTCAAGTCAAAACTTCACAGTGTCCAATGAGTTTCTGGTGCGTGAAAATGTGAAAATACTCCCTTTTTTCGTTAATCAGCAAATGCAGCAGCGCTGACACAGTGTTTGAATATAAAATGAGTGAAACATCAGCATGTTCGTGTTGTGAGCATGCTGCACAAGGTTTAGCTCAAACTAAACTATCCATAAATGCATCCTCACAGAGCTACCGCCAGGTTGTAGACTGTTCTCAAATCAGGCTTTTAGTGCAGGGAGATGCCTTCCAGTCCTCTTATCATTAGTAAGTCATGAGCTTTGCATTAAGAGTAGGCCAAGATGCATTGATATGGCTGACCAAAGGGCCTGCAGCCAGACGAAGGATCAATACACACGACAAGAGAGGGGTTGACTCCAGGGAGCAGATGCTATTTACAGTAAAAAGGATTGTCAGGGAAAAAGGAGGTGCAGTCCGAGCTAGGGGCAAGTTAATGTGAGCGAGTACGTGTGTGTGTGTGTGTGTGTGTGTGTGTGTGGTGTGTGGTGTGGTGTGTGTGTGTGTGCATGTTTGCGTGTGAAAGTGGTCTGAATTGAATTAGCCGCCTGTTACCCTGCGACCGACTGAGAATAGCCAAGCCCCCGTCGCAGGATAATTTATTACCTCCAATTATAACCGGGGCATTTACAGATTCAATCTGTCATCTCTCTGTGCTTCTTTCTCACTCCCCTGGACCCTTTTGTCCAGGGAAATTATACATTAAAGCTTTCAAGCTACCAAACACGAGAGGGGTTATTTTCAATAAAAAAAACATAATCACAAATCGCACATTGCTTTTCAAAACCACAGTCGCTTTATTTATTTTAAGATCATCACACTTAAAAATATCTTTTCTTGTGTTTTCAGATGGCCGTGAAGCTGATCTTGGTGTCGATACTGTTTGGAGTGTTCTGCTCCTGTCATGCTCAGAAAGGTAGGATTTCTCTGCTGCATCTCATATTGTTTAATAAGACTGACTTACACACTGTGCTGCTCTAACAACCCTCCTTTGCTACATGATGTCAGTTTGTTAATGTCAGCTTGTATGGCAAACATGCCAGTCATATTGATGAGTCCCTCCTTGAAGAGGGAAGCTGGCTACTTTACCTTAATGATGTCAATAATCAGAGCAACCGGAGCTCGACCTCAGCATCACAGAGCAGAGACGATAATGGAAAAGATGGAATATACTGTCTCCAATTACCGTCGAGCCACACGGTGTTCCAGATGAACTGATGTGTAAACACGGGGGGCTTAACTGGGATGCTTACTTTGCAGGGGCTGTGCTGTACCGCTGCTCTCTCTGACTCTTTCTCTCTCTTTGTTTTCCATCTAGAGGGGAACGAGTGCACGGATGCCAATGCGAAATACTGTGGGGAGTGCATCCAGGCTGGAGCCAAATGTGGCTGGTGTAAAGACCCGGTACGTGAATCGAAGCTGTCAGCTGTATTCGCTGCTGAGTGCTGCAGTTTGATGCCATTATTATGTGCATATCCTTTCACATTGAGTAGCCTTCTGAAAAATAAACAGATTTCGCCTTTGTGCTGCTGCTGCTCCTAGGACTTCCTGAAACAGGGTGAGACGGTGTCGAGCCGTTGTGATGAGGTGCAGTCTCTGATAAAAAGGGGCTGCACTGAGGCAATGATTGAGAACCCACATGGAGAACAGAATATCCTCAAGAACAAGACGGTGACTAATCGCGGAAAAGGAGCAGGTAAACTGAAGCCAGAGGACATCACTCAGATCCAACCTCAGAAACTAAGCCTTACCCTTCGATCTGGTGAGTTAACATGTCATTAATGCAGCTTTGTTTTGCGTAAATAATTATAACTATGACACGTTATTTTAATGGTGGCACCTTCATGTAGGTGAGCCCCAATCTTTCAACCTGACGTTCCAACGAGCAGAGGATTATCCCATCGACCTGTACTACTTGATGGACTTGTCCTACTCCATGAAGGATGATCTGGAGAACGTCAAGAACCTGGGAACCAGTCTGATGCTGGAGATGTCTAAGATCACCTCTGACTTCAAGATAGGTAAAGGTTATACTCGTGTAGTTGGACAGAATGCTGTAGGTCGTGTAAGTTTTTCTTTAAACCAGTCATAGTCGTGTCATGTGCAGTTATGCTAAGAATGCAGCAATGATGTGCCCTCAAATCGTGGAAATTGTTTTGGTGGAACTTTTGCATGCAAGGAGGCAAACATTATCATAAAATTGGCTAACTTCCAAAAAAACAAGCAGCCTTAAGACTAAATTGCTCCCTGGATGTTGTTGTTTCCTGTAGTGAGGGGGATTTTTAAACGGTAACACATAAATAGCAGAAGTGAAAAGCCAATGGCAAGCCTGTACCATCAGTCTGTATCCAGTGAGTCAGACAAGAGGATGCCACATTTTTCATTGGTTTGTCTATTTTCATGCAGCCTAATTACACAAGAACATTAGTTACGTAGCATCTTAGCAGTTTGCGAAGCTCTTTACCGTTTTTACCACTCATTCACCCATTCACACACACACTCCACCACCAATGCAAGATGCTCCCACACCATAGGTAGCAGCTTGCACTTTAATGTCTTGCCCAAGGCACTTTGGCGTGTGGACAGAAGGAGGAACTGCCAAAACCTCCAACCCGCTCTACCGACTGAGACACTGGCTCATAATGGCCTGAAGTTTAACTAACATTCAACTAATATCACATTCTTTGGAACGACTACAGGTGCAGGGGTACTTTTTTTCCCCCACAATTTATAAGAACAGTAAAAACTATAGTATTTAAACTATTTTGGAGTCATTGTTAGTCTAATATTTTAGATTTTCAAAATGTGGGGAGAAATGACATGCAGAGACATGCATAAAGATACAGAGTGAGGTGCAATGTGATGTTCTCAGAGTAATGAGAAGCTAGTTTGAAATACTTTCAGTGGAGCAAATGTACCAAAGTGTAAGCATACAGATTGTTAAAAACAGTTCAAAGTAACAGCATGGCATCCTTCCTCCAATTATTGAATGAGTTGTTTAGAATTAATTAACCTTCACACAGGCGTAAGACAAACATCAATAATACTAGTGGTAAAATAAATGAATGTTATCTTTATTGCTCTGTTGACATTTCTACATTTATTCAGCATTGTTCATTAAGGTATACAGGGTGGGGGGAAGGGGGTTTCCTCTCAAAACCTCACACAGTGGATTGACTGGTTTGTATTTCCAGGTGTTCTGCTGTGAGTGTTTGGTGCCACCCATGTTTGAATGACCTTGTTCTGATCTGCACAAACAGACTTCAGTGACCTCCTTTAAATTAATTTGACGCCGATTTGACTATCACGCCCAATGTCAAACCAAGCATCTCGTTACCCAAATCGCTTGTTGACTTTCTCTGTCCAACTTTCTTCCAAAGGCTTCGGCTCATTTGTGGAGAAGACAGTCATGCCATACATCAGCACCACTCCAGCCAAGCTGCTGAATCCCTGCACAGGCGACCAGAACTGCACCAGCCCGTTCAGCTACAAGAACGTACTAAAGCTGACCAGCGATGGCAAGAAGTTCAACACCCTGGTGGGCCAGCAGCACATCTCTGGAAACCTGGACTCTCCTGAGGGAGGCTTTGATGCCATCATGCAAGTGGCTGTGTGTGGGGTAAGCAAAAAGAAAGGAAACTTTGCTGTTCAGTGATCCTGTGGGCTTGTCAAACTCAGGTTCACAATTTAAGGCAATTTTCCCACCGTTCCAGCACTTGCTTGGAGGGATCGAGTGCTAGTAAAAGTGTTTATGTGGTGATGTGTGAAAAGAAACTTTATGAGTCTTGCTGTTTATGAGGAAATGTTTGGATACAATAATGATTAAAAGTTCTGGTGTCACATTCTAAGCTGCTCAGGTATCCGCTTATTTACGAGAGCTGATAGCAAACTACTTTGCCAACAATGTGTTTTATCCTTTATCAACATGTATCAGGACCAGATTGGCTGGAGGAATGTGACCCGTCTGCTGGTGTTCTCCACTGATGCTGGCTTCCACTTTGCTGGAGATGGCAAGCTGGGGGGCATCGTACTGCCTAATGATGGAAAATGTCACTTGGAGGACAATATTTACACAATGAGCCACTATTATGTAAGTTGTTGAATGCTGCTCTGACCTTTTTTTTTTATTAAAGGTTACTTGTGTTGGCTGTGTTGTGTTGTAAATGTGACTTTTCTCTTCCATCTTCTTTTTAAGGATTATCCCTCCATTGCCCACCTGGTTCAAAAGCTGAGCGACAACAACATTCAAACGATCTTTGCAGTCACAGAGGAGTTCCAGCCTGTTTACCAGGTTAGTTGTCTTGTCTTCTTCTCTCTCTCTCTGATGCTTCCTTTTTTATCTTATTCTTTTTGACCATACACTTCCTCATTCCTTCTTTGTGCATATGTGTGTTTGGAAGATGTCCAGTGCATCCAGCTGGGCTCAGGCATCTGCTGCAAGTTAAAGATAGCATCCCCCTTGAAGTTCAGATAATTTCCTTCAGCTACTATGCAGTTGCTTTTCAGGCCAGTCTTACCCAGCTCTGTCTGAGTCTCACTAACTTTGCTCATAGTTGTATTTGTGTATCGCAGCTGAACCAACAGTGTGTGAACGCTCATAGAGAAGAATTCTGGATCTTGTGTGGCTTCCAGAGAACATAAGTTTCACAGAGTTTTGACACGTCTCTCTTCTGAACTTTTCTTCTCTCAACAGGAGCTGAAAAATCTGATACCAAAGTCTGCAGTGGGCACTCTGTCTGCCAACTCAAGCAATGTAATCAACCTCATTATAGATGCGTACAACGTAAGTACACTGTGGAGCTTTTTGCTCTTTGATCAGGTTGTCATTAACTTGCACAAACCACATTACAGCATTCAACATTCTGACTGATTAGATGTTCAAGACTTTTTCCAAGCAGATATTCTGATTTAATAGTGAGCTAAGCCTTTGTGTATTGTACGCTGTCAAAACAAAGCTACCAGATGACATTCCAGTGCACGAAATAACAACATTCGTATTATTATCTCTTGTGTTTTGGCAGTCGCTCTCATCTGAGGTTATTCTGGAGAACAGCAAGCTTCCAGAAGGAGTGACCATAGCGTACACATCCCGCTGCAAGAACGGAGTGGTTAGCGAGGGGGAAAATGGACGGAAGTGCTCCAATATCTCCATGGGGGTTCCGGTGAGAGTTATAGAGAGGCTTTTGGTATTGTTGTACTTTGCCAAATGGCGAATAAGTCAGTCAGCTGGCAAAGCATACATCACTATAAGATATAATATTACATTAAAGCC
>NW_007578731.1:0-2974 GCF_000690725.1 Stegastes partitus
AATGTGATCACAAAAACAAAAGTGAACTGGAGTTCACCGCAGCATCACCGATCTGTAAGTCGTGGACGTTCTGTTCCAGCAGCAGAACAAAGAGTTTTGGGTCAGACAACCCGTGAAGCACAACAACAGCCAGGACATCTGCACTCGGCTTCAAATCAAGCTGAAGCCTCCCTCTGAGATCACTTTCTGCTCTCACACTGTAATTTTGGCTGATGGAGTCCAAAGCTCCTCGGCCGGTTCCACGCAATCACATCAGTCGGTGATTCCTGCAGCTGGAGCCGCCTTTAGAAAACAGCTGGTTCTGATTCTCTTCAGGTCTGTGCCTCACTGAAGGAGGGTTGAAGCTTCTCCACTGGATTGAAGAAATCTGCCCAACAATTGCATGAAAATTTAATGAGTGAAGCCAATAAACGGCCAACAGCTGAGGACACCTTTCGTGACGTCTCCTGCAGTTCCTCCGTTGTCCACTAGATGCTGCTCAACTCTGACTGTCACACCGAATACTCAACATTTCACAAAAGCAGAAGAAATCCAGAATCACATGAACAAAATGCACACATGTGGTGAATTTCTTTGTTTATGGCTGTTGATTTCTTTTCCTGCAATAATGAAAATAACCACCCAGTTGTTTCCTGTGTTAATCGCCATGCAGGACAAAATGGTTCAATGTCTTTTGTTTTTCAAACCTCTTCCTGTTTTTAAAAAGAACATTCACAATAATTTACTAAACTATCACTTCCTCTAATGTTTTATGCAATAACCGCCTCTCTCACACCCTTATATTGTGTGTTTGATGATTTTCTTTGCAGTTTACTTTTTTTTAATCAGCAATTCATGCAGCTTTGAGCTTTTGATTCTTTTAAACTTTTGCATTTTAAAGTAACTCCCCCTCAGTGGATACACAGGTTACTGTATGTTTGAACGTTAGTTTTTATGAGCAGGTGGATGTTTTTCTCTGTTTTCAGTCTTTTTTTATGTGTGTGTTCATTTTGTGTGTCTTGCTTGTGCTTTTTTTTTTTTGCATTTGATTATCTTCTCTTTTCAGTCAGTTCTGTCTCTTTTGGGTTGTTCTGTGTCTCTGCAGGCGTTTTTAAACTCTGCCGCTCATGTTGCATCTCCTCTCAGTCGACCTCTTCACAGCAGTTTTGTGTCCTTGTTGTCCAGAAGGATTGATGCAGCGCTCATCCTTCCACGTCCTTATGCACGTACATATCAGTTCATGTGTTTATTTGCTTGTGAGGGACCATATACAAGAGTAAACGTTTCTGTGTGATTGAACTGAACAACCTTGAAAGTCTTGCTTTTGCTTACCTCCATGTCCCAGCTCGATGCTGTGATGCTCTTCAGTCTCCATTCCAGTCCTGTCTTTTCTAATTTTAAATACATAATCCTGCAAACGTGGAGTGCGTGGAAGTGTTAAGACGACCAAATCGCAGAGAGATTTCTTGGTTATACTCCGCATAAAAAACTTGCGCCAGCAGACGACAGAGAAGAAGAAGGAACAAACTCAGAGAAATCAGCTGTGACAACATTTTATCAGGCAGTGAATGCATTCAGAGTTTAGGCCCCAAGAGTAGCAGAAGGAGAACTGTTTGAACTTATAGGAAAACTTCACTCCACATCCACCCACATGTGCATTTTCTGGCTCCGGTACATCAACACATGACACACTGTCAGTCTGTTCATGCTTACAACACGCTACACAACCCATCACAGCAAAAACACAACACAATGAGACCTGCAGCGCTGTCCTTAAGAGACGCATCTCTGCCCAACTGTCGCTGTGACGCCCTTGAGAACTGATCACAGTGAGGAGTTTGCAAACAAGCGCTGGGACGAGGAGGATCCATGTGTCGGCTCAGAGTCACTCAGTTCATGTTTTCCAAAAGGAAGGCGCCCTGCAGGGTTTGCTCTGGTCAAGGCTCAAATCAGGGCACGGTTGCATAAAACAGGAGGACAATAAGCAGCAGGAGTCTGTCAAATCCTAAAGGACATGTCGAGGTGTCTTGAGTTAAAGTGGAATAATAATATTTGGGCTGATGCGAATTAAAGTCGAAGCATTTTCTAAAATCCTCTTAAATTAGCTAATTACCGTAATGTCTGGACTATAAGCAGCTACTCTTTTCACACGCGTTGAACGCTGCGGCTTAAACAACGATGCGGCTAATTTATGGATTTTTACGAATCTGCCTCGAGACGTAAGCGACACTGAGAGCGACGACGACAGAGAGACTGAGGAAGTGAAGAAGTGATTCTGAGGCTGAAGAAGACGACTTTAGTGGTTTTAGTGCAGGAGGAAGGTGAAGATAGCGATCAGTGAGTTTTCCTGGTTGGCTGCTGGAGTTTTTATTTCCTTAACAGACGTGTTACAGGAAGTGTTCAGAAAAAAAGCATTTACGTATTTGTGTAGGTTAGCGCTACGTATTTAATTAAAAGTTTAAAAAATCTTTCTGTGTAAATATCTCATGTTCCAACGTGGACACCTGCAGCTTATATTCAGGTGCACTCAATAGTACAGAAACTACGGTAATGCTTTTGTGCTCAAAGAGGGGACGTTTATGTCTGTAGAGAACATTTAACAGGGACGTTAAATCTATGAAAACGTGAATTTTTCCTACTTCAGATTTATTTTGTACTCGACTTGTGATGTCTTCACTCTAACGTGCAGCAGAAGGGACACTGCTGTGTACTTGGTGTGTAGCTTCAGTATTTAAAGTTGTGTCCAGAACTGAGTAAAATCATTTCTCGCTAACAGCAATGATCTTTGTTAAAACTGGACGTGATTTTGTCATTTTTTTGTGCAGCTGAGTAGCATCAGCAGGAGAAGCTCTGCTGGTTTCCACCATCATGGTTTCCATCCATAGACTGTATAACAGATGGACGTAGCTACCGTGACGTTGGTTTCTGCACTGAGAACATGAAGCCAGGGTTTTGCTACTTCCTGGTTGACATCTTGGATTTTTGGAGCCAGTGA
>NW_007578731.1:3325-13075 GCF_000690725.1 Stegastes partitus
TTCATTTTTCAGGGCCGGTTGCTACGTCCATCTTTTATACAGTCTATGTTTCCATCCTGAAACGCTGCCTCACAGTTCGTTTGCTGAACTGCATCTGTTGGAGGATATGAAAGTGTTTTTAAAGCGACTACGTCACGAGCCTTAAAGCTGAGACTGAAAACAATAACTTAAGACGGGTCACGATGAAAATTTCTGTTGTACCAATGGACCGAACGTCTTTAACAGGTTGCTCGTAGCAATGCTGCAGCTCCTTCAACAAACATTTTAGCATCATTTAAAGTTTACAACTTTACCACATTGGTTCCCTTTTACCGCTTTACTTGCAACGTGTCGCCACTTTCAGAGAAAAGCTGGAAAAAGCAACAGTACACGACCTCCTCAGTAGCAAACAGACACAGTTAGATGAGTTAGTGGAACGTTTAGCAGCTAAAGAACCACACAGCTTCCTCAATAGCTTGTTTAGGACGTGCATTGATGGAGTGGATGCAAACATGACTTTTGCCAGCGAGTTTACTGACAGTTTTCTAAGCTAATATGTCACTGTTGCTTTTACAGCTTGTTTCTGCTGCCCCCAAGTGGCTCAAGTTGTTACTACGGGTTTAAAAATGACTGAGAAAGCTGCTACGGTCACAAGTTATCATCGTTTGTTCACATTTTTGCCACTTTCAGTTGAGAATCTGTGCGGTTGCTGCTGTATATAACATTTAGTTGGTCGCTCACAAAAATATGCTGTGTCCAGGGTTAGGATTAGTTCCTACTTCTTGTTTTAAATCAGCTTCGCTGTTTGGATAAAAACGCAAATTAGTTCATTCTCTGGAAAAACTTTTTTCATTTCTCTTGTGAATTATATTTTGACATTCTTAAACCCTGTCTGTTTCAAATTCGATTTTTTTTTTTTTTTTTTTTTTGCAATATTTAAAATATTTGCGTCACTTTGGCTGAAAACGGAGCCTCTACGATTGTCCTGCAGGATGCCTGGGTTTGCTCAGGAGCAGCCACAGTGGTCCACCACCATGGACGGGATCTTTCCGTAGATGATCTGCTCCTTGCGGTTGAAGTAGAGCATGTTGATGGGCGACATCTTGGTGGGCGTGCAGCAGGGCCCTGCGGTGCCCCGTGGGTTGGCCTTGTTCACCAGGTGTGCGTGCGGATACTGTTGCAGGTGCATGAACTCGCACTCCCCCGAGCAGTAGTTGGCCCGGTAGCGTTTGGGCGCGATGATCCAGTCCCAGCCGAACTCCTCGAAGTCGACGGTGAGCGGGTAGCGACAGCAGCGAGTCTCTGCGGACTCCTCGTCGCAGTTGAGACCCGAGTCACGGCGGGATCTTTTGGGGCTGTCGAGGATCTTCACCACGATGAACGGTTGCTGGAGAGGAATTAAAACTTTACTGGCAAAGCAACAGACAGACTCAACACAACAAACACTCATCAACATGTGCCCCAACCTGGCTGATGACGAGTAATGAGGCTCGAATGCGTTGATTTGAAACAAAACTATTGCACCAAAACTCCACCTAAGATTTAACCAAGTTTGTTGGATGGAGTTTGAACAGTTTTAATTAAAGATAAAGTGAGTTTTTCACCAAAGACTTTGCTGTTGCTGCTCTTTAGCGCTTAAAAACTGCTCCGTCTGCTAATTAAACCAATAAAGCTGCTTCTCCTCTTCAGCCTGTGTCTAGCTTTACTCATGCTTGAACCAGATAATAAGGTTTTAACAACATTTATGGAGTAAATGCCAGAGAGCATGTGGATTTATGTTGGATTTGTAGCTCTCACCAGTCCTTCCTCTCCAGGCTCCGCCGAGGTGACGGCCAGATCTTCTCCTTTGGAGTCGTAGGCGTTGATTTCTATGCCGTAGTTGGTTTCTGGTTGACGTAGCCAGGCCTGCAGCAGAGACTTGATGTCGATGTTCTGCCACGAGCCGGCGCCGGCGTCGGTGTCGATCTTCAGGGAGCGAACCCGGACACGCGTGTTGTTTCCCTCCTTCCCGGGTTTGAGACGGGAGATCTGCAGGAAGACGGTGGTCACCATGTCGGCCGGCCGCAGGTGAACCCACAGCTGAGCGCTCAGGATGTTTTTGGGCTGGATCTTTGGGCTGAGGCTGAACAGACAACAGGAGGACAGCTCGTCCTCGGCGACTGGATTGGCTGGAAGAAGTAATTCATACAAAATGTTTAATTGTCTTGTTACACACAAACATTTTGGCTTCTTTTGGGTGTTTGTGGTGTCTTTCCAACACTTTTCCCCAGAGCTGCATGTCTATGAAGAAAGTTGTGAACCCAGACGGAGAACCTTAATTGTCTCAGTGACCTGTTGACGTTTTCAACTTTCAGGACAAATCTGATCCTTTTCCGATGATTCGATAACTTCAAAAAGATATTTTTATGTTACATTTTTATATTCCCCAGATGATGAATCCTAACGTTCTTCGTGAATTAAGGCAGAATGTCAGGAGTTTTTTGGACATTAAACTTAGTAATCTTTCTTTTGCACAGTGAGATGTTTATTTCTAATCAGTAGATTGCTCCTGCATTTCCATGTGTGTGTGTGTGTGTGTGTGTGTGTGTGTGTGTGTGTGTGTGTGTGTGTGTGTGGATACTTCTTCAGGGGAATTTCTGGATTCAAAATCGAAATGTTTGGAATTTTTCTAATAACATAAACATCCCATCTTAAACTATTTAAATGGCTTTTAACATTAGAAATACTAGAAAGAAGTATCTGCAAACATGTATGTTTAAAAAATGTACGTATATATACATGGAACATGTTATATGATGTATTACTTAGTTTTCAGACGCAGCTTTCCAAAACTTTCCAAAATCATGCCGTCTATGTTCTGGATTGAAGCCTCGCTGATATAAATCTGTATAAATGAAAAGCAAACATGATACAATCTTTGTTCAGTGGTGTATAAATTAATACGCAGGTGTGTTTGGTCGTTTGCGCCTTAACTGCTTCCTGTTTAACGCACAGCTGCTCATAAACAGTCTTTACGCACAGGATTTACGCACTGGCTTCGCTTTTACGCACGACTTTCTGAAAAGCCCCCCCAGCAGAACACAGCAAAATAGAGTGTAAACATTTCTTTTTCTGCTTAGTTACGCTTGGTGGCCATAGTGATGATGGTCTCCGTCGTTGCGTGGTCCTCGTCCTCCACCCGCGGGTCGTACTGGTCCAGGAGCTGCGTCAGAGGAGGCGCTTTGGGCAGCAGCTGGCGGATCATGTCCCGGCTGATGTTGGGTGCCTGTTCCAGCCGCAGGATGCTGAGGATCTGCGACTTGATGCTGTGGAGCCTCATCTGCTTGCTGTGCTCCCGGAAGTCGCAGGCCGAGCACTGCTCTCCGTTCTCCGCCAGCAGCTTGGAGGTCTGGTTCATCTCCATGGCAAAACCCGCCGAGGAGAAGACGGTCAGGCAGAGCAGGAGGAGCATTCTGGAGAGGAGACGGAGTCAGTGTAGTGACGCCGTCTGATATGAGTGTGTCTCCGGGCAGCAGGACTTTATGATTGGCTACAAATCAGATTTTTTTTATACATATATTTAGAAGTGAGATTTAAAGAGGTAGCAGGACTTTGAAGACTTTGCAGCTCTGATGTGTAAAAGGAAGCTTGATAAAAGATAAGACACAGTGGTGTGGCTGCACTCTTTGAGACTTCAAGTTTTTGCATGTTTTGTTGCCACCGGATGGCGCCTCTCCGTCTGTGTGCTTACAGGTAGAGCTTAAAAATTCCCACTCTGAGGCAGGACCCTGAACGCACCATCACCTTTTGACCTACTGCCCGTTTCTGAGGGGTGACCCACTTTGTTTTTTAGTGTAACTTTACTGACCCAGATGTTGACAACAAGGTTTGAACCTGCTGTCCTTCATAAAATAAATATTACAAAAACATTTGTGCTAAAAATTTTGAACTAAACACCTCAAATTCTTTGTACAAACATGGAGTTTTTGGTTTGTTTTATTGAAGTATTCAATTATTTTTATGTCTCAGTTTAAGGAAAAGTCCAGGAGTTATTGTGGATAATTTGGTTTACATGAACCCCTTTAATAAATCTGGACATCAGGCAGAAAAATCTACTTAATAATCTATTTAAGCCCATTAATTAATCTGCACTATATTCATAATTCATTGGAGAATTAGGACTTGAGAGATTCTATGTGTCTCCACAGTGGAATTATTTTATTAAACGTGTGTTGCTTGTACCTGAAACTGTTGAAATGGTGCCCCTGGGTGATGTTTTACACATTTGGTTGAGCAAAAAAAAAAAAACGTAAGTGTTCAAAACTGCAAAACAAAATTCCATAAAAACCTCAAAGATAAACGGACGCAGCGTTTCTGAGCAAACAAATGTTCAAATGACTCTTAACTGAACAGAGAAACTCAGACATTCAGGTGTTCTGGGTGGTTTTCAGTGACCGGCTCCTCCCACCGACCAGCAGCAGGAACTGGTTGCGCTGCTGGTTTATCAGCAGTTCTGGAGGCTGGAAACCTGGAATTAACCAGAGAGGAGCTGCAGCAGAACGCACAAGGTAAAGGACTAAAGACACTCAGATGCAGATCTCTGTGGTGTTGCACTGGATTTGACTGGATTTGACTGGATTTGACTCGATGGAAGCCTTATGCAGACGTTTTTGAGCGTTACTCAGTTTAATGTAAAATAGGAACAAAATTATGTCTTTGACAAAATACAGAGCTGCACCTCCTACATTTCATTTTTCCCACACATCTCCCTTAGCAGAGACTTTACAATGCTGATGACCTTGACTTTACTGTTGTTGGATAAACAGAAGCGTGCAGGTGATGATTCCTGTGTTGTGTTTTGAAGGAAACAACTTCTGTAACAGATTAAATGTTTGTGTTTCTGCAGACATGGAAATCATAGAATAAGAGTGAGCTGCTCCTCCGGCGTCTCTGTGAAATGGGCTGTAATGAGTCCAGATGCTGGTCTTTGGCCCGTCCGGACAAATCGAAGGAGACGGTCGTTGCCGAGCACAGAGAAGATGAAACAGAGGAGTTTCTGAAGGATGTAACTGAGGACGGATGTTTCGTCGGTTCTTCTGATATTCGTTCGTTTGATCCTCAGATGCTGGACTTCGCCGGCAGGATGTCGGAGGACATCGTGGCTCAGGCGCTGCAGCTCTGCTGGCAGGTGGAGCTCCGACACAGAGAGCTGCCTTTTATCGACAGCGAGTGTGATTATGTCATATGAGCCAACACGGTTTTCTACCGGAAGTCTGGATGAACCTGGAGGAATGTGGCGTCTCCTCACAGAGTCTCTGTCCAGAACTTTCATCTGAGGAACTTTAGTCATTTCACGACACATGTGAGTCTGTGTTCGTATTATTATTGTGGCATTTTGCAATAAAAACTACTGGAATCAGTTCATTTTTGTTCTTTCATTTTGCATGGACATGGCAGTGTTTCAGGCTTTTTTCAGTGTAAAAGCAGAAGCCAGCAGTGAGCAGATATTTACTTCGTTGTGCCTCCTAATAATGAACTAATTATCTTGGCTGTTGAATTGGCCCATCTACGTAAATCATAATCAGGTTAGAGACGCTGATATTCATACAAAACACAACGTTTAATGAGCCAAAACGTGAGCTTGAAACGGTAAAATTAAATCAGATTTACTGACTGTGGCTGCAGAAATCTCCCACATGTGGTCACATCTTGTGAATCCTGCTTCAGAGTCGGAGTGATGGGTGATGAGATTCAATCAGAAAATCACTAAAAAAAAACCCAAACAAGTTGTTTTTAACCACTGCTTCCATCAAACACCTCACAGCTGTTTAGTTAAGAAATATTGTGTTTGTTGGGGATTATTTTCAGCAGCAGCTTGAACAACATGGCTCACTGAAGTGTGTTTGATTGTTTCTGGAGCAACAACGGAGCTCATTGGTTCAGAGGAATCAGACATGTGAGGCTTTAATGCACTCGGTCTGTCTTTTCATCTTATTTGTCTCCAGGGAGAAAACTACAGACTGTCGCCACACTTATCCTGTAACTTCTTTTGAGACGATTAAGATTTGAAATCCACTGATTTGTTGCTTTTATTTTATGAGGAATTTGGGAACAAAAAACAACTAAACTTAAACCAAAACAGAGCGTGTGTGCCGTGAGGGATTTAAACACAGACGGAGACGCTCGTATGTCAGCAGGAAGCGACAGAACAGATCGTTTTGCCTCTGAGTCGGTGAGAAAACGACATGTGGCAGACACCCGTGGAACAGGACGACCTTGTAGTCGGCATGTTGACTATGCAGGTAGTTTCTGTGGACATGAAAACACAACCAGAGGTGAGTGGGGGTTAAGTTCCCAGATCAGGCTTTCACGTCTGCTTTCTGGAGAAGAATACCTTAAAATAAAGAGGATTTACATTTTCTGCACGTTTAAAAGTCCATATTTTTGACTGTTTGAGCTTTTATGATGAAATTTTCTCATTACAGGATGCAGCATATTGTGTAGCGTACAACCCCGTAGCATCACTTAAATGTGCAATAACTCACCTTACAAGTAAGACTGCCATCTGCTGGACTTATGAACACTGTATGTTTTATTTGAACCTTTTTCATGTGACATGCAAAATAGTTCCGTCAGACAGACTCAACATCGGTGTCCTTTTAAACACAATTAAATGCGTTTTTATCCAGTTAAAGTCATCATTCATCCATTACTGTCAGCTTTTATCTGTTAATTTATACCATTGGCTCAGTTTATTCGTCTATACTGTTCGATAGATAATTTATCTCTTTATCCACTTTCAACCAACAATTCCAACAGTGAAGCCACACTGCTAGCTAACAGTTTCCAATTATTTATTTGTACTTTTATCAGTTTTAACTGTCCAGAAACTTTTAACGACCAGTTTCAACTTCAAATCCACATTTTTAACACTAAAAACACACTGTTAGCTAACAAGTTCCAACGATTAATTCTCAGTTCTCGCGAGTTATTCCAACTATTTATTCATTGTGTTTCGCTGACATTTTCATTCGTCTATCCATGGCTAACAATTTTAACTGTTAATGCATATTTTTTAACACCTTAAACACTTTTAGTTTTAACCCACGATTTAGCTGTTTGTCTACTTAAAGTTGTTTAAATTCTTGATCCTGTTTGAGAACAATTGCAGCTGTTTGTTTATTTAGCTAACAATTCCCAGTTATTTATCAACACTTTTGGCTAGCTATTTTAGCTGTTCATTAACTTTTAGCTACTCCTTTCAACTGCTAATCCACAGTTTTATCGAACAGTTTCCAATTATTTATCCATACTTTTAGCTAGCTGTTTTAGCTATGTGACCACTTTTAGCTAACAATCTAAACTGTTAGCTTACCAACAGCTAGCCACCAGTTAATTGCTTCAGCTGCTTATCCATCATGTGTAGCGCACATTTTCATTTATTTTTTATCCATGGCTAACAATTTAACTGTTGTTGTGCATGTTTTTAATGAGCTATTTAGCTGTTTAATCATCGTAATTTATTGTAAAATGTTAATACTGTTTGTCCAATATGTTCAGCTAACAAGTTCATTTGTTTATTAGCTAACAATTTTAACAGTTAAACATACTTCTAGGTAAAAACGTTTAATTATCTACTTGTAGTACAGATAACAAGCAGTTTTCAACTGTTTATCCACACTGTTAGCTCACAATGTTAATTGTTAGCCATGCTTTTGGGGGAGCTAGCTCAACAATCCACTCTGTTTTAAGCACATATGCATTGTTTTTGGTTGTCTGCTTCTTCTGTTTATCCATCAGCTTTAGATAATTGTTCGCTTCTATGCTCAAATCTGTTCAACAAGTTTTAAAAATGAAATTGTAATTTCTGTTTTCAGATGAGTTGCCTCAAAATTTCAATGCAAATCTGTATATTGTGTCTCCCAAACTTTATGAAACTGTAATACTGAATACTTGAAACTGAATTATTGACGTCAGGTAAAAGGGGGAAAAAGGAAAAATAACTCATTCCTTCACAATACGAACTTTGGTGTCTTTAATTTAACATTTTAAGGCGTAATATATTTTTCAGGAAAGAATGAAACAGATGAAAAAGAATTTCTTTTTCTTTTCTTCTAATCAGTCATTACCATATGAACCATTCCTTCTCATGTGAAGCAGCATAAAAACACATTTCTATGGGGAGAGAGGTGCTCGTCCTCTTTACATCTGAACGTCTCCTGTTGTTTTTAACCATCTCATGTCAGAGTCCTGTGGCTGCAGATCATTATGTTCGTCAGTCTGGCAGGAGATCAATCCGCCCTGCAGCCTGCAGCACGGGAGGCGGAGCTAAACACACCTGTCACCTGAACTGACTCTACCTTCAGGTGCTTCAGGCTCAGGGCGGCGAGCAAAATAGGATGTCCTGGGTTCTGTGTTTCCTCCCTGTCTGAGAGGTTCCACCCAGACCACAGAGAACTCTGTGCTGTTGGAATTAAAGCTAAACAGTGACGCTGTCCTTGTTTCTCCTCCAACTTAACCCTGAAAGCTCCATTTAGAGTTACAGCTAATTCTTCTGTCACACTGTAAATAGTAAAGCTGCTAAAAACGTTCAGTATTAAAAACAAGAAGAGTTCAGTTTCTGTCTTTGGGGTGTTTTATTTCCTTTAACCATTAACATTGCACACATGTACTTGTGTTGATTATTTCATTTCCTGTCGTTGGCTTGCCTGCAGCGTCCTCCCAGCTTGTTCGGCTGAGAGTCAACAGACAGGCAGGTTTTGTTTTTCCTCTGGAGAGCGCTCGGTGTGTCTGCCACCTAAAAGACACAATAAAGATAAAGTGTTCTTTAGTCAGATAAGCCAGAAAATAAACGTTCACCAGACAAACTGAGACAATCAGACACAGCTTTCTCTGTCTCATGTTGTGTCACTGGAAGGATTTTTAGAGTCAAAACAAGATAAAATGTACAGTTTACTTTTTAAAACTTTTATTTTTAACCCTTTATTCGAACCACTGCACCCTCCTCCCTCTTCTAATAGCTGTTTGTTAAGATTTTCTTCTTTAAGGGCACAAACAGGAACGTTTTCTTATCGCTACGATGGACAGTCAGTCCTAATATACTGACTTTCACCACAGATATTTTATTTTATTACACAGCGCTAAAGGCCCCGGAGCTGGAGTTCATATCTTCTGATTTATTTAGTCAGAAATATTTCATGTTGCATCAGAGTTTACCAAATATCTTCCAGAAGAAGGTTTATTACTCAAAGGCTTCCTGTGTGGGTGTGGTTTGACCAGATTTGATTGACAGCCAATGAATTATCAAATGCTGATTGGTTCACAGAAGTCGGTGACATCATGTTTGTTCCAGCTAAGCCCCGCCCACCTCAAACCAGTCAGAAGAGCGTTTAGATTGAACACAACTAAAACGTGTTGCAACTTTGGTAGAAGTCTTTGTCCTGATGTATGAAGCTTGACTACAAACGTGTGTTTCAGGGCTTTAAGTGAACTTTGTGTCTCACCTGTGTCCACCTTTCTTCTAGTGCCTGTGACCACGACCGCGACCACGGCCATGGCCATGCTTGCGGCCATGTTTGTGGCCATGTTTTCCACGGTGGCCCCCATCCTCACCACCGCTATCACCGCTGCCACCGCTGTCATCACTGCAACTATCGCCACTGCCCCCGCTGCCCCCGCTGTGTTCGGGACCAGGGCTTCCACCACCTTCACGGCGACGGCGCCGACGTTCACGACGGCGCTGACGGCGTTCTTCGCGCCTTTTTTCACGGTCATCATCACGTTCAGGGCTGT